>NC_056745.1:1358605835-1358783335 GCF_019279795.1 Protopterus annectens
TTGCACAGGCCCTGGTGTTAGAAGGCAGACATTCTCGTAGTCTGTCATTTTAAGATTTCAGGACCAAGTATATTACCTTGGAGTCCTATATATATTTTCTTATCATAAATCTAAACTTCTTTTAGGCAAGCTTCACTAGGGGACCTTGTGCCCTTATTCAGTATATGAAAAAAAATCCTTATCAGACAGATAGTTTTAGACAAATGTATACCAAGTGCATATAAACACATACAGGAGTTTTCACCTTTGAGATGTTTTAAATCTGTTTGGGAAATGGGTAGAGTTTCAAGGGAGGAAGAAAAATGCAGCATAGTGGCTCATGGTCAAATATCTAGGTCACCACTCTAGAGGTTGTTTGCCTCAAAGTGCTTATATATGTCTCTCCTGTCCCTGGTTTATTTAGTTAGTATATTTCCAACTGTAAATTCCACTTGTTGGAGTTGTAAAGGAATGACTGAAGTATTGTAGGAACATATTATCATGACACTTGCTTATTCAAAATCTTATTGACAAGATATAGAACATGTGCCAACTGGTATATTGTAAGTAGCTTCACATTACATTTGATTTGTTCCCGTTAATGTTCCTGTCACTAATCTGGTAGGTAAATTTAATTTTCCATTGATTTAGCCATTATAGATGTGGCCAGGAGGGTAAATCCACAAGACTGCAAATCTTTGAACTGTCTAGCAAAACCTCACTGTCAACTCTTTAGCAATAGTCCCCTACTGATTGCATCCCCAAGTTGCAGAAAACAGCTGTTATGATACCCTTGTATAAAGGTGGAACCTCAAATGACCCTTTTGATTACATATTATTAGTCAAACTAATATTATTTGCAATGCTGTGCAACATGTTTTAGCTGAAGTGATAAACAATAACATAATTCTATTCCTGGATATACACTCGCTGGTTTTTATCACTGCTCATCCTGGATGAGTTGTTTGAAAGGGTTGCTAAGGCTACTGCTAAGGGTCATACATTTCATCCTACCAGGACCTTACCAAGATCTTTGGCACTATTCGCCATGCTGGGATTATTGATAAGCTCTTCTAACTCGGCATTAAACTATATGTAGTTTACTGGATTGGTCACTGTTTATTGGACAGAGCCCATGATTTTAGTGTCAGGGATGTTTGGTCTAAACAGAAAAGTCCCACAAGTGGTGTCCCGCCAGGTTTTGTCCTGAGCCTCCACTTCTTTGGCATGTATTTCCTCTGGCATTCATTTTATTTTTATTTTGTTTTACTTTTGTTATCCAGGTAAGTGAACAGGTCAGTAAACCCTTTTCGGTCATGACCCAGGCCTCAAAGACAAAGACAACAATTGCAGGTTTTATTACAGCATACAAATAAGAGAAATACCGGTAAACTGGCAAGAAAAAAATGAGTGCAAAATGCAAGTAAATGTAAAATACTGAAGTCACTGACAACTTAACTTAAATATAAGATGAAGCAACATTAAGAAGTTTAGAAATAAAATACAGTTTTAGCAGCATATTCATATCTACATAAATTAAATCCACACAGAGTTAAGATTGTCCTAGGAGCATTTTCATCCTAAACACATTAAACAGAGATAATTATAACTGTTGCTTCACTGTCTGCAGTGAGGCAAACAAAATGTTGCAGACTGAGAGGAGTTCATACTAGGTAACCCACCTCCCACCACCACTAACCACCATCATCTTTGTACTTCAACAGAGAGAAGATCTGAGTTGGAGTATGTATTACAGGAAATGAAGAAAAAGGTCTTACAGTATTTTGGAACAATCATCATGCATCTCAGAAGCAGTTACCATTATTTTCTTTAGCAAGGTGTGCTTTCAGAGAATTCTTGAATAATTCAAGTTGCTCAGTTTTTCTTAATCTTCAAATGCTCTTCCAAGCGTCAGGTGAATTTTACAGAATGCTATCTCAAAGCATGATATAATGAAAGATATCTTAAGTAAAAGCATGATATAATGAAAGATATCTTAAGTAACTGTATACAGTCAGTATTCTTGAGAGAATAGCGGTGATTTCTAATCAATAGTTAGTGGGGACAGTATCTTTCATGAAGATGTTTAGAAGTAAAAGTGTTAAGAAGTAAACTTGCTGTAGCTCAAACTGGCAGCCAGTTGTATTTGTGCAGTATGACGCAGTGGTGCCCGTTCTTGTTTACCAGGTGAACTAATTGTACAATGGATTCCTTTTTGGCTTCTAGCTAGCTACGATAAGGTGAGCTCGCAATCTAGAAGCATGTCTTAGCCTGCTGTCATGTGAGTATCATGAAATGTGATGCCTGTGTGGAGTAGCTGAAGAACAGTATACAGTTCTAATGAGGTCTCCATTAGCTTTGCCTTCAACACCATGTGTAATGACTATTACATTTTTACTTGTTTGATTCCAGTCTACCTTAAACCAAATTTGACTGGTGTTAATGAAGTTAATTTTCAACTGCATACCTCCATGTTTCTTCCACGTCCGTTTTCTGACTATGAAAGCCTGGTATAATGATAAACAGTATCTGTAAAAAGACTGCCATGATAAAAGATGATTAACCTGGTACAGCATACTGAAAGGAATAAGTGATGGCAAAAGAAGTTTGGTAGGTTATGGATGTCTATTTTGTATGCTAGACAGTGTGCATCCTTTGCTTGTTGTGGTTTGTATTTATGGTTCTGTCATGACTGTCATGTATTGCCAGTACATTGAAAAAAGAAATAAAAAATAAGTGGTAAGGCAATGACCTTTGTTGACCAAGGCACTCTTCAGGTGAGACCCAAGGTGATATTTATACAAGTAGAGTAAATTTGGCAAGGGCAACAAGGAACTTCCCTTACTCATTCTGTTTAGCAGGGGATCCATTTCATTGAGGCACTTCCTGCTTCTGCTCCAGACACAGTGGCAGCCTCGATAAGCAAAGGGAGTATAATGGAAAAAGAGAACATGAGCAACACCAGCAGTGTTTTTGTAATGAATGCAGTTGAGCCTTCTGTGCAATCAGATATTAAGGCAAAAAGAATTGGATTGGTGGTGAAGGCAGTCAGGCATTCTGTTTGTGAGAGGTGTGGAGAAAAAGATGAGGGGCATGGAGGGAAGGCAACTGTGCATTTCATTGTGGATGATAGTTCAAATGTCAAGCTGAGCATTAATATGAAAGCAGTCAAACCTTCAGGTAGCTAATTACTTGTTAGGAGAAATAAAAGTATGAGTGAGAAAGCCCTTTCTTTTACAGATTCAGAGGAATTGTTCAAGCAGAATTTTTGGTGGAATGCAGGATATGGCCAGTAGATTTACTGTTACAACCCTCCAGTTGGGAGGGTTGCAGGATGATTTATTGGCAAACTTAATAGAGGCAAACAATCCAGAGAGTGGAAAGAGTATATCATGGGGGAACATTATGGATAAAATACAGCAGGAGGAGGTAAAAGACATTCAGAGGGAAGTTTTGCTTAAGAAGAAGTCTTAGCCAGACACAGAAAAGGAAACAGAGGAAAGGTATAGAATGAAGGAGTTCCAGTCACTCATAAAAAGAGATTCACAGTTAAAATCAGTGGCAAGGAAAAAAAGGAAATGGACAGATAGAAGATGTGGGACACAATAGTATTATCACAGGAACAAAAGCATCTGAGGTAAGAGCTTTTATTTGTGTAAATAAAGAAACTTTTGCAATATTTTGAATCTGGTTATATTATGGTGAAATGTCTAAGGAATATGAAAAAAACTGTGCACATTGGAACTTATATGTATTTCAACCATTTTACAGAGAGACTAAAAAAAGATACAAATTCAGTTTAGAACTCATGGAAAAAGAGACTTAAAATGTTTGAATGAAATATGCAAAGATGTACTGGGCATATAGAAGACTATGGACTGGGAGGTTGGGATTGTAATGTAATGTAGTACTGAAAATGGAAGATACTAGTTGGAATACAGTAAAAGAAAAGAAAAAACTCTATTCATAAAAAGGATTAGAGAAAGAAACTACGGTGTTGGTGATAATTGTGGATTTTTGTTCGCTTTGTGGACTTATACGTTTCTTCTGAACGTGACTGCTGTTTTCGTTCCTGTGTATGTTTTGGATTCTACATTTGACTTATTTTATTGTTTGTATCACAGGAACGTTCATCCCTTTGTTGGGTGCGTTTTTGCTCTTGTGGTTTATAAAAATACAACAGTGAAAGAAGCATACAACTTATATTAAGCATAGTAAACCAGTATTTTGTATCTAGCCGATGAAAGTCATTCAGTCCAGTTTCTAAGGCATTATAAGAGGTCTGAGCCTTGGTCTATGAGTTGTTAAGGGGGAAGGTCTTGATCAGAATTGTATTAAAACTTAATGAATCAGTGCTTTTGCTTTAGCTTCATCAGATCTGCCTGCCATGGGAGAAGAAATTAAGAAAACCTGAAGTACACAGAAGTCAGCACTTTGGAAGGTCCTTTTCATATAAATAACCAGATTTGCTATAAAACTCTAAAGGACTAGTCACTTTTTAGTTACTAAATTGGTTTTTAGTAGTATAGACTATGCAGGACATTGGCATGGACTGCGGTCATCACTCTGGCTTATGGTCCAGTGCCACCTCTCATTTTGTTGAACCAAACGTTTGGCCTTTTTAGCCCTACTTACTAGTCTTTATTGATCTTTGATCATTGATTATTGTTGGTTCTGACACACAAATACTGTACTTGCTAAGGTTAAGATATTTTTTGGCCCTAGTGCTCCCATTAGCCTGTATACCCTGTCTGTCTCCAATCAAAATAAATACCTTACAAAACCTATTGATTTTAGGTTTTTGGATGGTGCCCTAATATTTTCTCCCTCTTATTTCAATCAGATCTAGTAACTTACAACAACTATCCACTTTCTGATTTTGGACAGAACCCTATTTTCTCTTCCAATGTGTAATCACACAATCAGATAATGTGAAGACAGATCCTGCCATTGGTCCTTCCTGACTGATCTAAAGAATTACTATTCCCTGGTCACTTACTAGAGCAAGGCAGGATGAAATAGGTGAAGGGTCCTTCTCTGTCAGGTTCCAAAAAGAGACTGCAATGAGACTTCAGTCTCATCTAGTATTAAAATATTTTTAGTGATGGATTATAGAATGATATCACATACATCTGGTCATCTGACTTCTGGTTCCTATGCTACCCCCCTTTGCTAGAAGTTGTCAGGATTTAGCACATACGTGTCAATAATACACACACACACAGAGTCTTGCTAAGATCTGCTGCACCTCTTGGAAGTTGCGATCTTTATGGTCTAGGCCCAGTAATTTAATTTCAGAATATTTTCAAAGCCAAATGGTTTGAGATTAACCTCTTCTTTTCCAATATGCTCTGTTAAAATATATACATTTAATCGGTTACAACAGAGTCAGGACCCAATGTTGCTACATTTTTATTACAAGCAACTTTACAGATACATTTTTAACACAAGCATCTGTACAAATCAGTTTGACACACAAATGACGTATAGTTATTTATAAAATTCTAGCTAGCTGTGCTGGCATATGTTAGACATCCACTGCCCTACTTCTCCTGGCATTGCTGGCAATACCTCACATTGTCACAGTAAGGACAGTTAATTAAACAGATAAATAAACAAATACATATTGCAGTTTGATGTTTGCATCCAAAAGGCTACAGAATGTATACAGCCTTTAGAATAACTACCTATTTCAAAGATACTCTAGTTGTAGCAAACCTGTTTCCAGAAATGGTCAACTGTTTCCCTGCAGAACAATACACAGCATACATGTAGACAGGAGCTTGTACAAATAATGTGTGCAACTGAATTATGAAATAAACAACATAATTCATTAATAATATAAAGATTTGTCTAACGTGTTTTCATAGCTGAAAAAAATCTGTCTTAAAATGTTCCAGATATAAAAACATGTTAAATATAACACATAGTCACATTAAATAAATACAGCAAAATGGTAACTTCTTAACTGGTGTAGAATAAATATATGGAATAAAGGAACTAGAAACATACATTGGAAATATAAATAGAGAAACTACTTAAGGCATATCAGGAATTTGAATTTAATAGTTGAACGAAAAGTGACTAGGAAAGGATTTCTGCAATACTGAGTGACAGAATGAGGTTACATCAAAAACATATACAGAGATTGACAGAGTGAAATGGTTCATAATACAACCAGAAAGGCATGCCAGAGTAAAGGGGCAATCGTATATAAAGCCTTGATTTATGAGTAAAGTTTTCCTTATTTTAGCAATGTGCATACAGTGGAATGTACATATTTGACACAACAAGTAGGATCATCATTTTAACAGTGTGCCTGCAGGGAAACAAATAAAAGAGTTGTTAGCTGTAATGAGCATTAAGATACTGTAGCCTTTTATTCAAAGTGGGCAGACCAAGAAGTGCAAAAAAGGGCATGTGATTGCTCTGTTTTGATGAGCATGCCTAAGAGGATAGGATAATTGATGCCTTGTTACCCCAGTGTGTACATGCACTTATATTGTCTGAGCTGGCTGTGCACTGCATTGGGTTTATTGACTCTTCTCCGCTGTTGTGCAACTATGGAAAACAGGTATATGGATACATATATATATATATATATATATATATATATATATATATATATATATATATATATATATATGTATGTGTGTAAACAGATAGATCTATAGAGCTATGTTTATACACATGCATATGTGTACTAAAAGTAATAAAAACACATAAAGGATGTAGACCACTAATGCTGACAAAAAAGGCAGAAAAAGAAACTTTGACATCTCAACATGCATGCTTGAGAGATAATGTATAGAACATGCAAGTTAAAACAGTGCTTTTTGCAGGGGGAAACCCCCTCTGAACCCCCTCCCCACAACTTATGTATTCTAACTCTGAGATGTCATAATATCAAGGAAAGGGCTTGTTCTCCAACCCCAATATTGTAATGATCTTGCCCTACTATGGATCATCTGTTTTGTCAACCAAATTGTGTCAATAAAACTCATGTTGACTATGTACACAGCCAACTATATTACTGACTTTCATATCTGTATCTGTATGTATATATATATATCTATCTATTTATCTAGATGGAGAGATATAGATATAAAGTTAGCGGGTGTGCTTGGCCAAGCCCCCTATACGTGGGCACAGGGAACTTATCCTATTGAAAAACATAGTTTTTTTTATACTGAAGTTTTTTTTTCAAATTATGCTTGTCAAGATAGGCAAAACAATGAAGAACAAGCTATTATTTTTTGATAACTTGACCCAACTACAGTGATAAGGAAGGTGCTACTGTACAAGAGAAACGCCTTGAGAAATGTCTGGCAATGACTTGATTTAATATCAGTGACTAGTAAATATTAAAAAAATTAAGAAGACCAAAAATGTTGTATGTCTTGGAAATACTGAGGCATATGATGCGAATTAAATTATTAGGAGAAATGAAACCCCATGTACTTAGAACTAGACAGTCCTATTTTTGTACCACCTGTAAAGGCCAGTAAGTGAGGGGAAATGGAAAATTTACAGGCAATGTGTACTTTTATTCCTGCATGTAACTAGCACTGAGACATTCTATAAAAGATGGCTTTCAGATATAATAAAGACATTTTGAAGATGTCTGTGTCATTAGCAATTTGAATTATGATGGCAGCACACAGAACATCCATACTTTATTCATGAAAATGGTAAATAAAAGCAGGTCAAATTCAAAGCCAATATAATATGCAGACAAGAATGCTAAAGATTAAATCAATCAGAATATCACGTTACATTACACTTAAGGGCAAAAAAAGATGGCTGTGCATTTAACATTGTACCTACACACTGGCTATAATTTTTCCTCATCTTTTCTCCATTTGTTCATGCTCCGTTGAATATCTCTGCAAATTCCACATTCACTACATGCTATGGAAATCCTTTATATGGGACCAAATCCCTATCTGTGAAGATGTGTTCTTAGACATCTAGGATATATTTAGTGCCTTCATTCTGCTGGCAATACCCACTCTGCTGTTCTGTGTATTTGCTTTATATCTCCACACAATGATCTTATGAACCTGTGTCATATCTTTCTTTCTTTTTTGTCTTCTTGTAAGAAGAATTCCAGTTTCTCAATCTTGTACCCTGTTTGTGCTCATTTTCATCTGGGATATTTGGAACATCTCAATGCCCTTGCCTGTATATGGTCTCCAGATCTGCACATAGTATATAAAGAGGTGGCCTGACCAAGTTCTTGTATAGGGGAAGCAATGCCACTTTGTTTCTGGATTCCATCCCCATGATGATACATTCTAGCATTCTGTTTATTGCTGTGACTGCCGGCATATTCTGTTCTTGCTGGTTCAGTCCACGTCCTTCTAAATATATGTGAATCCTTTTCCTGATTTTTTGCCATCTGCTTCTCTCCTTCCCTGTTGATAATTGATATCAGGGATGGTACATCAAGTGGAATAGGTTGCACTGGTCTTCAGTAAGCCTAGCTAACACCTTTCTGCCACTTGATCAGCCTTTTCCAACCTTTCTTTAAATGTGTTTTCCATCCACCTCTGCTGTAGTTACCTTTGTGATGTCACTGAAAAGTCTGACCCTATACTGTTTTCTATCAAATATGTCTGAAACAAATATTTTGAATACAGTTAGACAAAGGACAGACACATGAAGTACTCTGGTAGTGCCATCTGTTATATTCAGAGATTGCTGTTCTCAATACAACCCTTTTTGTTCCCCTCTTTGGCATGCAGCAGTTCAGTTCCACAGTTGTGCTCCTACCATCAGTTCTTGCATTTCTTCTTTGTGCAGAGGACAGAGTTAAAATCTTACTGGTAATCCACTGTAAAGCTCTCTTCTAATCCATTCATAAATGTCAATCAAGTTCAACGGACATCTCCTTCTGGCTTTAACTTCTTGGCAATTTGCTAATAATGTTGCTGTCCTGAAAATTGTTGGCCTTTATATAATTTATTTAACTTGACCAAATAAGTGGTCTCATCCAAAGACCAATTTCAGACTTGTACTGTGGCACACGGAATGGGTAAATATATACATGTATATCATTTTTGAAAAGTTTGTCAAAGCTAGATTATCTAGAGTAAACTGCACACACAGGGAGAACATGCACACTCCATATTGATAGTGACTGGAACTCAGGACTGAATCTTTGATGCTGAAGCTGTGGGATAGCAGTCTTACCATTGAGTCACCATGTTTTCTTGCATGATAGCAAAAGGCCTTTTTATCAGGCTTCTTTCCTTGATATTATAATAAAAACGACAAACACCCAGTGGATCAAACAAAGGCACATTTAAAACTTTATTTCTCTAGCGCTTTAGTGTAACCACCTTCCAGGAGTAACAATTTCATACATTCCTCTAACATTTATACTAAAAAATCATCAATTAACAAACAATTAAACACTTAATGAGAAACTTGTTCACATTTAAAGCAAACATTTCCAATTTAAGTCATTATTAAGTCCATTTGGCACAAGTGTTTTATACTTTAAAATGTATATACTTTCCTTATAACATAACTTATGCTTCAATATATTACCATCATCATAAAACCACTTAACAGTTTCTAAAATTGTTCCTTTCAATTTAGTTACATCACCTCCATGGAACATATGAAAATGTGCAGCTATTATTTTATCTTCTTTTTTGTTTCTAATATCTCTAATGTGTTCCGTGAATCTAATAAGAAATTCCCTCTTGGTTTCCCCTATATAAAACAATTCACATGGGCATTTTAGTGCATAAATTACCCCTTTACCTCTACATGTAAAAACATCCTTGGGCTCAAATTTAATACCATTGATACTATCAAAAGTCTTTACCACATTTGTACGGTTACTACATCTGTTACAACAAAACGTCCCCTTCACATTCAAAATGTTTGGGATACTAACTGCTGGTAAATAAAATCTCCCATGCACAACCATATCTTTTAAATTCTTACCCCTCTTATATGAAAAAATGGGTATGTTGGGTAAGATTTTTTTCAATGAGTTGTCCACTAACAAATACTTCCAATAATATTCAATTAATGTCCTCATTTCATCACTACTAGTGTTATATACTGATACAAAATAAATTGAATTCTCCATATTATTCCTGTTTTGGTTACATCTACCATATTATAACCTTTCCCCAATGTATGTTTATGCTTAAAGCTACCATCTCCACCCTCTAATTCTTTATTGACCCTATCCTGGGCCTGATGTAAAATCTCAGGGTCATAACCTCTTCTAATAAACATCTCCTTAGTTCGTTCCGTCTCTTTTTTTTATCTCTTCTCTATTGTTACATAACCTAGCAATACGAACCAACTCCCCATAAGGTAACGCTTTAATCACATGGGGGGGGTGGCAACTAGTTGCATGTAAGTATTGATTTCCATCTACAAATTTTCTATGAATACTGGAAGAGATACTCCCATCTACTCTTCCTTCCAAAACCAGATCTAAATAAATTACCTTAGTGCCTTTTTGCAGCCCATCAAAAGCTAAACCATAAGGATTATTATGCATTTCTTGTATGAATTGATCTATCTCTTCAAAACCTCCATTTCATACAAAAATCAAATCATCTATAAATCTAAAATAATAATCCACATATTTGTTCATAAATTCTAACTTAAATAAAAATTGTTTTTCAAAATAAGACATGAGAAGGTTGGCATACATGGGAGCAAAAGCTGCCCCCATAGCCATACCCTGTCTCTGTCTATACAGCTCATTGTCAAAGAAAAAATAGTTATTTTTTAAACAAAAATCCACCATTTCCATTGTAAACATGGAAAGAGAATTCTTTCCCATAAAATATTCAATGGCTTTTAAACCATCTTCATGTCTAATGGAGGTATATAAACTTTTAACATCAAGGACCAGTCAGTAGCTGTCGTTCTGCCACACTATTGGGGAAATTTTCCGTAGTAAATCCAAACTATCTTGGATATATGTTGGAAAAACGTTTACAAAAGGTAGTAATATTTTATGTAAAACTAAGCCCATGTTGTGCAAAAAATAGTTGCAAGCTGAAATAATAGGTCTACCTGGTGGCGCCCACATATCTTTATGTATTTTCGGCAGACAGAAAAAAGTAGCTACTTCGCTATTAACAGGAAAAAGTTTATCCTTTACATCTTTCTCATTAAAAAAGCCCATCCTAACACTTTTATCCAACATTTTTTCAAATTCTAAAATTGCTTGCTTATATTTACTAATAGTGCATTTTTCATATACTTCCACATTATCTAAGTGTGTTCTACACATATTTAAGTATTGTAATGCATTCATTACAATTTTATTACACTTATCCAAAGGTTTAATGACAATATCTCTTCTTTCACTTAAACCTTTCAATGCCTGCCATTCTTTAAACGAAAGGTTATATGACACCTTGTTTCTATTTAGGGATGTACAGTCACAGATCCTCTCACCTCCAAACTTTACCATAGACCCGAACTGTGCAATCCATTGATTCTCAAAAGGCGGTACAAATTTATTATGTGTTGAAATATAAGATATGTCAATCAAACTTTGTGCATTAAAATATTCAATTTCCATTGCATTATCACTCATTCCTTCAATCTTTTCAGAACAAGAATAAAAACTATCATCCGATTCATTAAATGAACACTCATTTGTAGCTGCACAAACATTAGAATTTTTAAAAAAATAATTCTTAAAATATAATTTCCATAGAAATCTAAACATTTCCTGTCTCATAATATGTTCCCTTGGTAGTACCGTTGGCACAAATTTAAGTACTAGGTTCAAGTCAAACCCACCCCCATAGACAGCACAAGGAACAAGAAACTAAGGGTAATGCTGCTAAATGCCAGAAGTCTTAACCTCAAGATGGGCGAAGCTCTCCTCAGTATGGAGAACATCGATATCTGTGCAGTGACAGAAACCTGGTTCAAGGCTCCAGAGAGCACCCCAGCACTACCAGGCTATACCTCATATCATGCTTTTCGGCCCCAAAACCCAGACCGAACCACAAAAGGAGGGGGAGTTTCCATATTTATCAAGGATATCCACACCTCCAGGTTAGTGGCATTGCGTATCGGAGACCATCCATGTGCAACTAACAGTGGGCAAGACTGCTTTTCAGTTTATAGCATCCTACAGACCACCCTCTCAAAGTCAGGAATCCCATTCGGCTTTCCTGAAAACATTGGAGAACATGAAGATCTCTCCGAACACCATTATATTGGGCGACTTCAACTACCCAAACATTGACTGGAAGCACTACTCAATCCCCAGCACCTTAGCCCAAAGATTCCTGGAAATTATAAACTCAAATGCTATGGAACAACTAGTCACCACTCCCACAAGAGGGGACAACATACTAGACCTGATCATTACCAACATGGGGACTCTATGCTCCACACCAGAAGTATATCCCTCATTGGTAAGATCAGACCATAAATTAATTTCACTGGATGTCCACATCCCGACCCCACCCCAGCCCAGAAAACCACAGTGAAAAACTTCTCAAAAGCAAACTTCTCACTTCTCAAAACCGAAGTGGAATCCTTCAAGGCCCCAGGGCCAGTGGAAACTACAGCCCAAACTGCAGAATCCTATATAAATGCATTCTACGGACATCTCCAGGAATGCATGGATCATGCTATCCCAAACAAAACCAAGACCCAATCATCCAAAGCCAGGCGTCCAGTCTGGTGGACCCCTGCCATAAATAAACTGTACAACAGAAGGAGGAAGCTACTACATGATAGAGCAAAATCCCTAATAGGGAAGGCATCTCTGATCAGTACTAGCAAAAAGTTACGATCCCTCATAAAATCCTCCAAGGCCAGCTTCGAGAGAAAAATTGCACAGGACACCAAAGACAATCATAAGGCTTTTTCAGTTATGTTAGAAACCTGGGATGCAACTCCCAGACTTGTTCTGAGTTGATTTTAAACGACAAAAATACACTGAACCCACAAACATCGCCAATATCCTGCCAGACAGGTTCAGTGCAAACTTCTCCACCCCCCCCCCAAAGAGCAAGTATCTATCCCGGCAGAGGGCTGCCTCCCAAACATCTCAGATGCTCAGGTGAAGGCTGCCCTCTCCAAAGCTGCTTCCATGGGACCAGATGGCGTCCCAGGTTGCGTCCTACATGAACTACAAGAGGAACTAATCCCTCAAATAAAACAGCTATACAATCTCAGCCTCACTACAGGATATGTGCCCACAGAATGGCGTACAGCAACAGTGGTCCCACTCCACAAAAGTGGAGCCTCTACGGACCCTGGAAACTATTGCCCCATAAGCCTGACTAGCTTAGTCTGCAAGGCTATGGAGAGGATCATCATGAAGCTCATAAACAAAGACATTGGGGACCTACAGACACTAGATCCTACCCAGTTCGGCTTTGTCAAGGGCAGATCCTGCCTTTTGAACCTGGTTGACTTCTTTGAAACAGTCACCAAAGCCATAGATGAAGGGAAGGTAGTCCACACAGCCTATCTGGACCTTGCAAAGGCATTTGACACAATACCCCACTCAGGCATCATAGATAAGCTATCCAGCTTAAATATAAACCCCTATGTCACAAGATGGGTCGCAAACTGGCTCAAAGACAGAACCCACAGAGTGAGAGTTGCTGGAGCCATGTCAGACTCGAAACCGGTCACAAGTGGCATCCCACAGGGTTCTGTCCTGGGACCACTCTTGTTCGGTATATACTTTTCCGAGGTACAGGCAACGTGGGAGGACTATGGCTCACCAAGTTCGCAGACGACTGCAAACTGGGCGCCATAATCAACTCTCCAGCTGACACAAACATCCTTCATAAAGGTCTCACAGAGACAGATAACTGGTGCCAGTGCCATGGTTTAAAGCTAAATGCCAAAAAATGTATAGTCATACCCTTTGGCAAAAACAATGTGCCAACAAATTACCACATAGGCGGAAACCCATTAAGTACAGAGAAAGTTATTAGGGACCTGGGGACCCAAGTTGATAGCAATCTCTCCTTTGAAAACCACATTGCCAAAGTGGTTAGAAAGACCTTCTACATAGCCCACCTCATCACGAAGGGTTTCACATCTAGATCAAGAGAGGTATTATTCATCCCTTTATTCATCCCTCATCAGGCCCATCATAGAATACAATGCCCCTTTTGGGATGTACCTTACCCGACACCTGCAGCAATTAGAAAGACCCCAAAACTATCTCACCAAGAGGATCAAGGGTCTCAAACAGATGCCATATGCTGCTCGGTTAAAAAAACTCCAGCACTACTCAGTTGCATACCGCCTACTTCGAGGTGATCTATGTCTGACATACAAAGCTATGTCAAATCCAGAATTAATGGACATGCTCCACCTCAGTAAATCTAAATCCCTTAGAGCCACAGAGGGACTTGAACCTCAGCACAGAAATAAATAGAACTTGCTGGAGGGACAGGTTCATTACCCAGAGGCTCCCTTCGCTCTGGAATAGAATTCCAGTTCATGTGAGGCAGAGCACCTCACTGAATCTCTTCAAGAAGAATCTCGATAAGTGGATGGGTGATCGTAGGTTTGTCCCAGGGATTATTCCCGTGTCACTATTAGACAGAGGCACTTAAAAAGGGCACAGTATACTCAAATCAAGGGGTGGCGTAAGCCATACAGAATCGGGCTAGGCTTATAATTGCCCCAGGGCAGATAGCCTTGTATGAACCTATGAACCTATGAACACTGAAACTTACTCCTCTAATAAATTACAGCGTGACAAATTAAGGACTAAATTTGAATTACAGTTAAACTCACCATCTAAATTTCTTGCTGTAATATTGTCCAGTGTAAGAACCTGTTTAGAGTTTGTTCTCTCCCCACTGTTAGACTCCTCATGTTGAAACCCAAAGTTTCTTGTTCGCTTCTGTCCCTGTTTATGTTGTTGTATATGCTGGTGTTGCCTCTCCTGATTCCGAAATGTCCGTGCATGTTCGGTAGGTTGTTCAGCTAAAGGTGGCTCCGGGAAATCCTCACTCACATCAGTTTCATATCGGCCCTCATCTCCAGATGATGTAAATGATGAAGATGCATTATTTTTAAACCTAAATTGCTGACGCTTTTGATTTCCTCTCTTCCGATTAGAGGAGTAAGTAAAGGCACACCCAGTCTCATAGTCTCTGACATCCCTCGCCAATTTGAACTTTTTCTGTTCAATGAGTTCAATTTCCAAAGACACCAAATTTTTATTAGTTCTTTCCAAGAAACTTTTTATATTTAAGGCTTCCATTGAGTCAATGATATTCTGTGACAGTAGCAAAAGTTCCTGCCTCAAGTTTTTAAGCTTGATTTGGTTTCTTTCCAACAAAATATGCAACCATTTGGTAACACATTTATGTGATGCTTGAAACCAACGTTCCTTAAACCGTTTGTCCAACGAACAATTTAGATCAAAAGGTGTGCTAGGATTCTTAACAAACCTCAGTCCTTGTGGGGTAATATTTAAATCAATATACCGTTGTAACCCCAAAATATTTAAATATGTCCTAGTTTCTTTCTCCGATAGTCTCTCATATTTAGCACATACCTCTCTCATATCAGCAGGAATAACATTTACGGTCTGTCCCACAGAGTTAAAAGGTTCAAACACTCTTTTAACCCTCTCTTTGACAAAATTGTCAAAAAGAGGATTTGCAACTATACTGGTAGGTCTATTTTCTTTAGTAGAACCCAACGCACGTACCGACCCATTCAGATATTGTTCCATTGTCCTCTGAGGAGCTGGAAATGTTCCCAAACTTCCACCGGTACCACCAGTCTGTGCCAAATCTTCTCGAAAAATATGGGGTACATCCACATTGGGGTCAGATGCCATCCACCTCTCAAATGAATACGACTACTGCTTCCACTGGACCACAATAAAAATGACAAACACCCAGTGGATCAAACAAAGGCACGTTTAAAACTTTATTTCTCTAGTGCTTCGGTGTAACCACCTTCCAGGAGTAACAAACAATTTCATACATTCCTCTAACATTTATACTAAAAAATCATCAATTAACAATCAATTAAACACTTAATGAGAAACTTGTTCACATTTAAAGCAAACATTTCCAATTTAAGTCATTATTAAGTCCATTTGGCACAAGTGTTTTATACTTTAAAATGTATATACTTTCCTTATAACATAACTTATGCTTCAATATATTACCATCATCATAAAAACACTTAACAGTTTCTAAAATTGTTCCTTTCAATTTAGTTACATCACCTCCATGGAACATATGAAAATGTGCAGCTATTATTTTATCTTCTTTTTTGTTTCTAATATCTCTAATGTGTTCCGTGAATCTAATAAGAAATTCCCTCTTGGTTTCCCCTATATAAAACAATTCACATGGGCATTTCAGACTTGTACTGTGGCACACGGAATGGGTAAATATATACATATATATCATTTTTGCAAAGTTTGTCAAACCTAGATTATCTAGAGTAAACAGCACACACAGGGAGAACATGCACACTCCATACTGATAGTGACTGGAACTCAGGACTGAATCTTTGATGCTGGAGCTGTGGGATAGCAGTCTTACCATTGAGTCACCATGTTTTCTTGCAGGATAGCAAAAGGCCTTTTTATCAGGCCTCTTTCCTTGATATTGCCTGTCACTGCTGTTAATCTTGACTTTGCCTGCCATTGACATTACTCGAAGAGGCTTAAGGTTCCCTGGCTATTTCTTCCCCATTATACAGGCATACTATTTTTGCCATCTCCCAGTCCTCAGGAACCTGTAGTGGTCAATTATCTATTTAAACATCCATTAGGGACTCCAACAGCATACTGGTCACATTTTAGTGGACCATGGGAAGCATCTCGCCTGGTTCCTGTGTCCATTTCATTCTCTTTTCACATCATCCTAATGTTTCTTGGCATCTTACCCCCATCTTCACAATCATCTTCTCAGAAAGGTACCATCCCCTCCCTGTCTTTCAGGAAGACTTAAATAAAGTATTCATTCAGCTCCTTTGCTTTTAACACTCTCTTGCAGACATCCTTTCTATCTCTGATTATCCTGACAATACCTGTTATTCCTTTGTTCATAGGTTGGTACTAGGCTATAGGCCCTAGGGCCTGTACAAGCCTAGCCGTAACAATTCCCTGGCTATTTCTTCCCACAGTATTTACTTCCCTGGACCCCTGTCTAGCAGGGTGACTGACATGATCCCTGGGGTGAATTTCCTATCTCCCATCCGATTGTCAAGGTTCCTTTTGAAGAGGGTCAAAGAGGCGCTCTGCTTGACATGTATGGGCAGTCTGTTCCAGAGTCTGGAGAGTCTCTGGGTCAGGAACCTATCCCTCCAGCATGTTTTGTTCATTGTGATGACAAGAGTTAGATCCCTGGAGTGTGTGGCTCTGAGGGATTGGGATTTCTTTAAGTGTAGCATATCCAGCAGCTCTGGGTTTGACATGGCCTTGCATGTTACTCAGAGATCTCCTCTGAGTAAACGATATGTGATAGAGTATAGCTGGAGTTTTTTTAGATGGTCAGCATAGGGCATCTGCTTTAGGCCTGTGATTCTTTTAGTGAGGTATTTTTGCTGCCTTTCCAGTTGTTGCTGATGTCTTGAGAGGTACATACCAAATGGGGCATTGTATTCTATAATGAGTCTAATAAGGGATGAGTACAGTGGGACAATGACCTCCTTTTTTCTTGATGAAAAGCCCTTAGTGATGAGGTGTGTCACATAGAAGGATTTCCTGTCTGTTGTGGTGATGTGATTATCGAAGGTGAGACCACTGTCCACCTGTGTCCCTAAGTCTCTTATCACACTTTCGGTATTTAGTGTATTGCCACCTATGTGGTAATTCACAGGTACATGTTTTTTTTCCCAAAGGAGATAACTATACATTTCTTGGCATTGAGCTTGTGCTCATGGCTCTGGCACCAATCATCTGTTTCTGTAAGGCCCTTTTGTAGAATATCCACATCATTTTGGGATTCAGTAATGGTTCCCAGTTTGCAGTCATCTACAAACTTTGTTAGCCAGAGTCCCTTAATGTTGGCCTGTACTTCAGAGAAGTAAATGCCAAACAAGAGCAGTCCCAAGACTGAACCCTGAGGTACTCCACTTGTCACTTGTCTGGAGCTGGATTTGGATTTGGCTACTTTTACAGTGTGGGTTCTGTCAGTTAGCCAGTTGGCAACCCATCAAGTGACGTAGGGATTAATGTCCAGCTTAGTAAGTTTATCTATGATTCCAGAGTGGGGGATGGTGTTGATGGCCATGGCGAGGTCTAGATAGGCTATGTGGACTGCTTTACTCTTGTCCACAGCTCTGGAGACTGATTTGAAGAAGTCAATCAGGTTCAGGAGACAAGATTGGCCTTTCGCGAACCCAAACTGTGTGGAGTCCAGTGTTTAAAGGTTGCCAATGTCTTTGTTTATAAGTTCCATGATAATACATTCCATGGCCTTGGAGATCAGGCTCATCAGACTGATGGGGTGGTAGTTCTCATGATCCAAGGTGGATTCCCCCTTGTGGAGTGGGATAACTGTAGCTGTGCGCCACTCAGTGGGCATGAAGCCTGAGGTGAGGCTATGATTAAACATGCTAGTTCATTTTGTAGTTCATGCAGTACACAGCCCAGGATATCATCTGTTCCCATGGATGCTGTAGTCTTAGGTTTGGAGAATGTGGTTTTTACCTGTGTGGCCATTATTACCTGAATTTGGCAATCCTTCGGTGTTGAGATGGGCCCTTTAGGTGGTGAGAGGGGAGTGAAGTTGGCACTGAATCGATCTGCCAGGATATTGGCAATATCCTTGGTATCAGTATATTTAATGCCATCCTGTTGTAGTTCAGAGCAGATCTGGGCATTGCCATTTAGATTCTTGACATAGCTATAGAATGCATTGTGGTTGTTGTTAGAAAAATGTATACACTGCTTGAGCTAATCCTGTACATAAGGGGTTAAGAGTTAATGCATTTATTCTGTAGTAATGTGTAAATATCTGTGGCCTTAGCAAAGAATAACTGACGCCTGGAAGTCTGCTTACTTAGCAAACCTACGTGCTGAATTCAGGGTCGCACCTTGGGAAAAACAACAACTGTTGCATATTAGGAAAAGACAGTTGAAGGACAAGGTGATAAGGACTGGGGGCCCTGTGGTCAGCTAGATCCTGAGAAATGTTTTTTGCAAATCAGCATTATCAGATAATTTATGGTGTGTACGTGCAGAACACTGTATAAAAGAAGCTAGCTGAAATATTGAAAGTCAGACAAACCTTGTACCTACATGCTTTGTCTCCTTGCTGCAAGTAATAAAGGATGCCTTGCTTGAACCTTACGTGAACTGATCTTTGTGTTTTCTTTTACAGTTGTCTTTGGAATCTTTGGCAATTTTATTTTCGTAACTAGCTTTGGAGGATTTTATGAGGGATCTCACCTTCTTACTGAGGCTGGTAAGGGAGATTTTGCATCCTGGAATTTTCCACTTTTCTGCAACAATTTCTTCCTTTTGTTGTAAAGTTTGTTTATGGCAGGGGACCCCAGATTGGCTTCCTTTTTTTGGAGGAGAGCGTCTTGGTTCTATTTGGGTTGGCACGATACATGCACGAGTGGATGTGCTCATACAGTGCCTTAGTGTAGGATTCAGCAGTCAAACTTTCAGTTACCATCTGCATGGGTGTCATGAAGTTTGTCACTTCTGACTTGAGTAGCATGAAGTTGGCTTTGGAGAAGTTTTTTTATGGGGGGTGGAGGAAGGATGTGGATGTCAAGGGTGATTAGCTTGTGGTCAGACCTGACCAACAAGGGGGTGACCATAGATGTGGAGCATCGATTTCCCATGTTGGTAATGACCAGGTCTAGGATATTGGAGCCCCTGGTGGGACTATGGATTAGTTGATCCAGAGCATTGGAATTTATGAATTCCAAGAACCGTTGGGAAAAGATGTTGGTACATAAGTAGTTTTCCCAGTTAATGGCAGGGTAGTTGAAATCACCCAGTATTAGGGTGTTTGGTTGTATCTTAGTATTTTCCAGTATGTTTAGAAAGGTGTAGTGAGAATCTTGGGGCATGGTGGGGGATCTGTAGCAAGCTACAGTTTGGATTGCAGTCTTACCTAGTGTTAGTTGCACCTGAAGAATTTCAGATGCCTTGTGTTGGGAACTAGCCTGGTGGTGTGAATATCCTTGGTGAATATGGACACTCCTCCACCTTTAGTGTCTTGGTCCTGGTTTGGTGGTTGAAAAGTTTGGTAAGAGTTGTAGCCTGGTATTGTAGGGGTGCTGTCTGGAGCCTTGAACCAGGTCTCAGTTACTGCACAGATATCGATGTTCTCCATTTTTAGGAGTGCCTCGAGAAAGTGCATTTTGAGGTTTAGACTTCTAGCATTGAGTAGCATTACCTTCAGATTTTGTCCTTTCATCTGCATACCTAGAAAACCTAAACTCTCTCTTTTTGATAGTCAGTAGTTATAGGGAGTTCCAGGGACATGACTAGGTGGGCAACAGCACTGTTTCAGCTATCTGGATACATGGCAAAGTCTCTGCTGACATCTGATCTCCTGGTACATGCAATGCTAGTAAGAAATATACCTAACAATGCAAACACAGAAAAATAATATTTTCCTTAAAGGTGCAAGGATTCCTACAGCACCTGCCACCTCCAGATCTCATACAAAGAAAGACAGTTTCAGTTTACTGTTGGGCTGCTGCAGTCAGTTATGTAATACTAGCTGTAACATGAACAGTAATATTTCTTGTTACATTTAGCATCTTCATGTTCAGAGTCTGCGAGTCACTGCAACTCTTTTTGTAAAAAAAGAAAACAAAAAAAAAACCTACTACGTGTCTGTTATATAGCAATCATAAGGGAAATGGGCAATCAGCTCTTAATCAGTAACTTTGAAGCTAGTTTTAATAAGAAAAGAGTAAAGTCCTGAAGAAAAACAAATGTAGCTTTTTAACTAATGTACTACAACTCAGAAAAAAAAAATGACAGGATAACAGCCAAAGAGCTTTCTGCAGCTGTGACAAAACTGACTCCTCCCAAATCTTTTTTCAACAGTAAATGCATTTGCTATGGCATCTAGAATGTAATTGCACTTCAAACACATGTCTCTTTTTAAATGATACGAACAAGTCTCCATCAAACATTTTTTTTATAAAATACAAGAATATGAAACCCTTTTGATGTAATTACAAGAAAAAAAAATGATCCACAGAAAGTAGTCAGGAAGGTGATGTCAAATTAAACGGCATCTTACCTCAAAGCACAAAAGAACTAGATATCTTAACATCTTTATCAAAGTGAATATTCTATATCCACAGTTTACAGTACGGTAATAGACCCCCATATTTATTTTCTATCATACTAGGATGAGTAAGTTATTATTTAAGCTACATGGACATATTGATCTATACAGCATAATAATAAAAATAAATTTTTAATGTTTTTTGTAGAATCCAAAAAACAGCATTCTGAGCCCTTATTGTGGAAATCAAAGAAAATGTGAAATCCTATCCACAGGACTTAACAAAACAAATATACACTGAAACAGGCTAGTAACATTTAACATTTATGAGAAGCTACTCGGTTTTTAGAAACCTCAGCATTATTTCAAATTCTTAAAATCCTTAGTCTAACAACCACATATGAAGTGCAGAATATTTGGATAATGGATGACTTACTTATTTGAATAAAGAAATTGTCCCTGAATGTAATCGATTAAGGAGTGAGAGTATCTACCATTCTTTCACTAGAGCAGAGTATAGAAATTTCAAAACAAAGCAATCATATGTTTGGTGATCAAGGAAACATACAAAAAGAAGTAATATTTAAATTAACGGTAGCTTGGAAATGATTTAAACTGGGTATGGTTCGAACAACAGAGTCCAGTTAATCAGATACTTGCAAAGTTGTAAAGCAGATTGGATACATGTATTTCATGACTGTATTAAAGTTAAAACATTTTGGGAAGATGTTCGCAATTTTATACAAGCCATATTTTCAGATACATTTGTAGTAAGTAAATCTCTAATTTTGTTAAATGTTAATGAGAATTTAGAATTAAATAGCAGCAATCTTTACTTACTATGGAACATATTAGCAAATGCTAGAAAATGTATTACCAGAAAATGGAAGTCAAAACTGGAACAATCATTTAAAGAATTGTTGTCAATATTGAATGAATCTGCATTGTTGGAAACCAGAGTAAAAGAACTAAGAATAGCACTAAGACGATGGAAAAAGAATCCATGGGAAAAAATACTATCACTTATTGAGACACTAAACTTGAACTTAGACTCTTAATGAGGATGAAAGGAAAAAGGAACAAATGATCTCTCATTAATATGATGTTACTCTGACTAGTCTGATCAATATAATAATTAATTTTCAGGCCAATTGTAAATATTGTATATAGTTAATAATACTGTTCTATTTATCAGAAAATGTATTAAGATTATTATACAGTGGAATTATTTGAAAAATTAATAAAAAAAACATTTGAGCAAGTTAATCAGATACTACTGCTTCTACAATAGAACTGTTCTGTTGTGAGGGTTATAAAGAATTTTGAATGAAATTAACTGGATATGTTAAAGATAAGCAATATATAAGGGAACAGGATTATTTATTGAATGTTTTAAATAGCAATATAGTTTGAGATGCATAAGATGAGGAACATAATGAGTGTTACTATTCTTCAAGAAGAGGCTATATTAATAGAGAATTTGTTTAAATATAATTATTCTGCACATTACAAAGGTTACTGCATGCCATTGTTTCAAGCATGAAATTTAAGTGGTTTTCAAGCACTGCACAATTTTAAATATACTTGCCAAGTCAAACAAATTGAAATCTGAAAGTTTTCAACCACCAAAGAGGTTAAGTAGAAAGGGCACACCTGAGCTCTCTCTGGGGCTTCCTTGCAATCTAAGCACCCTCTTTTGCAGTTTAGCACTTTGGATGGAGGAATTTTGACTTCTATTTCAGATATGCCATCATTTTAACATCATGGTGATTACAGTGATTTTGTTTATCTAATAGAAGAAACTGTTGAAAAACATGAGAATTAAATCTACTTCTTATTCAGAACTGATAATGTTAGACACGGTAGAGGTATTATGACACGTTTGGTTCCTGATGTAGTTATTCTGACAGTTATAGTCTTTGTTATTAGGGATAGGGGAGAACATTTATAAGAGAAGAGGGCTAGAGTTAGGTCTGATGGACATTATTGTTTCAGGGAGAGATGATATATGCACATTGATTGTTGTTGCTTGCTACAGAGGATAAACTTCTGGGCATGTGCCATTCTAGAAGCAGCTAGAGCCTGTTATGGTTGTAGCCACTTCAGTTAACTACAAACTATTTCCATTTGTCGATTGAGTCAATCCAAATGAACTAAGTATAGACTCTTTTCCATAAAGTGAAATTAGTAACTCACAAGTCATAAAAAATATTGACTTTTGTTATTTGAAATAACATAATATCATTGTGAAATGTGTGCTTTAAACTTAATTTAAAAAAGTCAAGTATAAGCAAATCAGAGCCTTGTAAATCTTTCTTGAATAGATGCCTCACAGGGTACTGAAGGTCAATGAAATAACGAGCACACCAAATTAAATTTCAACTGATTCACTGCTATAAAGGCTACAACCAGAAAATCTGCTGTGAAACTATTAACTTCAAATGTATAACCATCTTAGTCACAGAAACAAGTAAGGAGATAATAAAGTCCTTCTATAACTTGAAGAAATCTGAACTTCAGTATCAAGAAATACAATATTCTATAAGCAATGTTAAACATTTAGAATAAACTGTTTTGGTTTATTTTACAAGACTGGCTTTTCTTGAAGAGAAAGTGACCATTTTACAAAATGAAAACAAAATTAGAATGGGAGTTGATGAAATAGAGAAAAGAGAGAGTGATGAAATAACAGAAGACTTGTTGGCATACAACAGAGACAGGGGAAAGAAGACATAATTACGTTGTTATTATATTGATTCAAGAACAGCTTTCATAATAGCTGCAATATATAAGGTGACATATAAAAAAACACTCTAATCCCTAACAGAGAGATAAACTCAAGTCATTGCAATACTCAGACATATTTTTTAAGAACTTTTTTGGACAAAAAGAACATAATAAAGAGAGCATGGTCAAAAGGACACAAACCGGGGGGGGGGGGGGCAAGATGTTGACTGACTAACAGCAGCTTTCATCAGCTCTGTTACAGCTTTTTCATTCCTGATAAAATTCATTTTTTAAATAGTCCTTTCATTTTTTTTCATCAAATATTACTAAGTTGTAATATCTAGAGAAGGAATATCCAAACAAGAATTGATTCATTTTATACTTTCCTGTCAAAATATTACTTGGGAGTTTTCTGTCTTCAAAATTTAAAATGAGCCACACAAAAGGAACCTCTCAGGATTCTTCACCAAGGAAGGATATACAGTTTGTTCTAACTAGCTTGCAAGAGCTTTCTCTTAAAATGGATAAAATGGACAACAAAAGTGAGAACTTCAAAGAAAACACTTCTAGACAAATGGATCAGATACAAGAAATATTAAATCAACTACTACCTATTTAGAGGTGATCTCCACTTGTCTTACAAAGCCATGTCTGACCCAGCTCTATTAGAAATGCTACATCTAAAGAAATCCCAATCCCTCCGTATCACATGCTCCAGAGAGCTCAACCTCATTACCACAATCAAAAGAACATGCTGGAGGGACAGGCTCATAACCCAGATACTGCCCATGCTATGGAAGAGACTTCCCATACATGTCAAGCAGAGCACCTCACTGGCCCTCTTCAAGAGAAATCTTGATGAGTGGATGGGAAATAGAAAATTCACCCCAGGGATCACTTCAGTGGCTTTACTCGACAGAGGTACTGGGAACTAAGGTTGGGTGGCACGATGCCAGGATAATCCTATGGGCTAGGCTTGTAAAGGCCCCATGGCCATTAGCCTAGTACACACCTATCAACTTATGAACAAAAGACTCAGATAGGGAAAGAGGATGCCGTGAATCACTTTGAAGGAAGACTGTCAAAGTTGAACATAACCTGGAATTTTTACTTGAACAAGATGGATGATTTAGACAACAGATCCCGCAGAAATATCACAATTTTTGGATTACCTGAAGGCACTGAAAATGACAACGTGACAAAATTTTTAACAAATTGGATCCCAGAAACCCTTGATCTCCCAGAAGGTATGTCTTTTAGCATTGAATGTGCCCACAGATCCTTGTCTAAAGCAACATCTCTCTCAAAGAAATCAAATTCAAGATCTGCAATTGTAAGATTTTTTTTTGACACAAGACAAGGATCTGATCCTAAAGACAGCTTGGGATAAGCCTCCTATAAAAATCAAGACTAAACAATAAGATTTGACAATGATTTTTCATCTGTAGTGATGTCTAGAAGGAAATCCTTTCTACCTTTAATAAAAGAACTAAAAAAATGTCAACTCAAAGTCCACTTACTCTTTTCAGACCGACTGAAAATATTTCTTACAGATGAAACACAAATCTTTAAAGATCTAGACAATACTTTAACATACTTGAAAACAAAATATGTACTGATAAAATAGATGATATGAAATGGAATAACAGTTTATTAAAGAGAGAAGCAGAAAGAAACATTTGGAAAAACAGTGAAAAGAAGAAGAAATTAAAAGAAAAATAATTTATTTGCACTTTTCAGCTAATCACCAAATAACCAATATTGTTCTTCATTTATCACAGCTCAGCAGTTCTAAGCTATATAAACCAAGGTATAATGTCAGATTCAACACCTACTAGCAACATTCAGTAAGGTAATCTGAATTATTTAATATGTAATTTCATAACATTAGTTATATATGTTACAGTATATCTACATATATATGTTTAAACAGTTCCAAACAAGTAATAACATACATTTATTCAAATATAAAACATCTTCTACCTTTTTTCCTCTTCTTTCATGAATATTTTTTAACTACTTGCACTAAGATAAAATCATTAATGGTAAAATCTAAATGGTAGTGAAGTAGTTAGAATTTATTAAAGCTTCTTGGTTGGGTATGAGTATGGAATAGCTGTAATGTATGTGTTCTTTTCACTTTCATGTACTGCCATTTAAAAAAAAAACGTTTGTGGTATAAATATACATCAATGAATGAGTGCAATGAAGAAGTACTCCTTAAAGTTTAATAATAATATAATGTGATTTATGAATATTTCCATGCACAATGCATATAGATCATATTTAATAAGTGAAACTGCAATGAACAGCTATTATCAGACATTGCAGTTTGATTTCACTTGTTATATTAATTACAGTGTTGTTAAGTGCTTTTTTATACTAACTAGGTAGCTAGGATTGAAAAAATGTAAGGGTATGATATTTGAGTTGTAAGGATGGTCACGGACATTGCAATGCAGTGAATTATATGTTTTTAGTGAGCTCAGCATCTTGGCAGGCTTATAGGCAGAATTGCGATAAAACTGTAAGGCTGTCTTGACAAAAAGCACGAGATAACTAAATACTGCCTTTACCTTTCAGTGGCTGTTCAAATGTCTTATTCCCACCACAGCCACAAGGGTAGAAGCTCTAAGCAATGAAGAAAATCCCTCAGTTGCACAAGGCGGCAGTTGCGTAGATGCGGTTTAAAAACTGGAAATATTTCTGGTTACCATAGCAACGTGTAAACAGCCTGTTTTTAAGAATGGTCAGCCAACATAACACATACATTCATCAGTTAATGTCTCCCTTAATTTAAACTAAACAGAACAGCATAAAATGAAGCAGAAGTCTTGTTTTAACTTAGACAAATTAAATTAGATTATCTTACATGCAAAAATAAAATGGCTTGACAAAATTGCATAGACAAGTAGTTAACTTGTTAAGTAAAATGAAGCTAAGATACAACAGCCTATTATTATTAATGGGGTGAATGAAACACAACATTATTCTACAAAGAAGCCCTCCCTATTATATTAATAAAAAAATATAGATAAGGCAAGGGCTTTGAGAGGAGAGAAAGAAATAACATAGATGGACATAGGAGACATATAGCTTTAATCAGGCAACACACTACATAAATAAAAAATATTGTCTTAAAGCTATCTTCAAATTAAATGGAAGCAGAGTATCCAAAATGTGTAGCAGTCAATCCTATCACTTACCAACATGAATAATCTTTAGTTACCTACTAGTAATGTTGATAGGTGTGTATTCGAAGAGAGGGAGTTCTTTGAAGATACTAAGGACATGATTGTGGCACACTAACTAGATCATATTGTTAAATTTTTAGCCATTCTAATGGATTAGCAAATGTGGTTTGTGACTAGTCCTTATTATCTTCAGAGCAATGGACATGCAAATTGAATGTGTGTCATAATTATTTAGATGTAAGCAAAGGTATCATGTATATAGATTAATGCGGATGCAACATTACATTTACTGAGCACTGTGCTAGTCATAACAATGGAACTTATCTTACTCTCATACCAACTGTTGTATTGTATGTTATTTGAGGAAAGTACTGTAACCGATGCATTAAAAACAATGATTCACTGACATCTCTTTGCAAATATTTCAGAATCTGTTTGCCTATATATCAATGCTCTGATAGATCGCGAGTACCAAGTGCTCTGCAAGAAGTGTTACTTTTATGTTATTGGTTTAACTATTTATACATATGTACAATCTATGCTATTTTAATTTATGATGTTATAACATGTCAGACTTCAAGAATGCTATAAAACTGATGTGAATTTAAATATCTTCTCTCACATATCAACAACAAAAAAGGGGGGGTTCAAGAAGTGAAGTGAGGAAGGAAGAAAGAGATAAAGTACAAAATAAGTAAGTATTTAAGATGTATAAATAAGTCTTAAAGTGAAGTTTTAAACTTAACATGCTGAATGAAACCTAAAACTAACAGCAATCACTGATATTTGATCTCCTATACTAAGATGCAATTTTTTTATGTGCTTGAATTTACTTTTATCAACAAAATGCTGACAAAATAAGTTGAATAAGGCTTATCCTTCAAACTCTACTAATTTTATTATATGTATTAGAGAGTGAATCAAAGATATATGTTATTAGCTTTTATACTTAATAACAACAATAATTATGAACTTTGTAACAGAGTGATGGTTAGATTTACTTTACTTACTGTTGAATGGAAGAAAATGCTTGGATAGTGTTACTATCTAAGCAGGGAGTTTTAGACTCCAGCTGGGAGGGGAAAGTCAGGATAATATTATTTTTTGCAGTTACTAGGAGTTAGTTCAAGGCTCAGGTTGTCTATAAAAATACTTAAAAATGTTTGTATACATAAAATTAGATAATACTTATACACTCATTTACAATATACCAATACATAGAGGAGTGATTAATACAACTATTTATGGTATGAAGTCTATAAAAGAAGCTTTAACCCCATTGATTTAACATAATGGCATATTTAAATTGCATATCATTAAATATTAATGGCCTAAATAATGGAGGTAAGAGAGGGAATCTATTTAGATACTTAAGAACACTCAATTTCCAGATTATTTTCTTACAAGAAACACACCTGCTACAATCTGATATCAATAGGCTCAATCCTAAAATGTATACTGTGCTAGCAAGTTCATATCATACCCAAAAAAGAAGAGGTGTAACAATACTATGGAAAAACACCATTCCAGTTTCTAAAATAATTAACACTTATAAAGATGATAAAGGTCTAATGTGTTCCGTTACATTGGAAATTAATAAAAAATATTACACACTCATAAATGTATATTGGTTTCCTGGGTAGGAGTAAGAAGTGTAAAGAAACAAATAGAACAAATAATAAATCAGTTAAAAGGAAATCGTATAATAGCAGGAGATTTCAATTGTATAACAAAAGAGGAAGACTTGAACTCCACAAACAAAATAAAGCTCTCTCCATCAGCTAAAGAACTTAAAAAATGTATTGATCAATACAACTCAGAGACATTCAAGATTACACAGTCCCGGATTCACTCTTCTTTACACACTACTCTCACAGACATGGAACACAAGCAAGACTTGATAGAATATATCTATCTATATATAAAAAATAGTTTAGATAATGTGAAGACTGTAACATGTCTGCTTTCAGACCACAATTGTATAACCTGCCAACTTATATTAAAACAAAATTCTAGAAATCCAATAAGACGTATACCTGCATATATAACTAATTTAAAAGAATTTAAAGAATTTCTACAAAAAGAAATTGGAATTTATCGAAATTCTAATAATACTCAAGATACTTATAAGATATACATCTGGGATGCCTTCAAAGCATATATTTATGACAGGAGTATATCATGGTATGCTTATAAAAAAACAATGGGATAAAGATCTGCTAGAAGAGAAAATAAATAAGTTACAACTAGATAGTCAAAACACAAACCCAGACAAATTACAACAGATAAATGAACTGAAAAGTAAGTATTTAGACATTTTAAAATCACAAAACAAAGATAAACCTAGAGAGAATGAAAATTATAAATCATTCAGTTAACCCAAAGTATATGAGGTTCTCCTGTTCGATTCTCCGCTGGAGAGCAGGGGAGTGCCTTCTGTGTGGAGTCTGCATGTCCTCCCCACGGTTGGGTGGGCGTTCAAAAGACATGCATAAATGGGCATGCCTTCATTAAACTTTGAATGTTGAACTGGCACCTCAGCATTTGTGAAAATCTCCTGCCAATCATTAGCGGACTGGAGTTCTGCTGTGGCGACCCCTAACTGGGAAAAGCCGAAAGACAACAACAACAACCCAAAGTATATGCAGAAGTTGGCTATGAGAACTAAAATATATAACAAGTCCAGTCATATTAGAGAAATATTCTCACCTTCCATAAATAAGAAAGTTTCAGACTTAGAAGATATATTAAAAGAGTTTAAGGACTATTTTACAAAATTAAACAAGGAAAACATATTAATAGACGCTAATGAAAAAATTTAAAATTTTATAAAAAAAATACTAAGAAAAAACTAAATATAGATCAGAGTAATAATATAGATAAACCCATCTCAATTTCTGAATTAAAGTCACATATTAAACCTCTGGATTTACGAATCCCTTTATAACATGCAGGATAAGTTTAAGAGCTATTTTTGACAATATGGCCGACATGCCATCCATGAACGAGCTCCCGGGGCATGCACTTGAGCTCTTAGGCTAATCCTACACGGATCGAGCTCCTGTATGCAAATTACCCTCATTTGCAAGTGAAAACCATGCAAATGAGGGTAATTTGTGATCCAGGAAGCAGGCAGCTGTCAGTGCAGGATGAGTGCAGTCTGCAGAAATGTACTTGGTTAGTAACTGAGTACATTTCTGCAAACTACAAAATGGAAACAGACCAAATGAACAGAAACCTTCCAGTCACTCTCCGGTGAATAAAAAAGTCAGTAAAATGTCATAAATACTCGAAAAACATAAATTACCCTCCACACTTTATTTTTCTCTTTAAGCTTAAAATTTACAGCTTTTCATCGGTTGATCAAAACCAATTTCCTCAGAACAGAAAACACGTCATTGACATTCAAAAACCTTACTTATAATTTTAACTTCCCTCACTTGGTTTATATAACAAGAACTATATTAAAACAGTTCTAAAAAACATCAGATAAATTCAAGGTATTAATATCTTGAACAAATAAAATAGAAACTGTAAAAGCTGTAAGCTGACAACATTTAGAACAATCAGCATACTAAAATATTAAAAATGTTAAATGTATAATGTATATACATATAGAACACTGCGATGTCCAACAGCTGAATGCTACCATAAAAGACTTACTAAATCGCTACTCGTCGATGAATTAATACTGATGAGTGTGGGGATAAAATTAGAAATTAAAATACAAAATACTTATTGTTGAACAAACTTCACGGTCATTCAGTGGTCATCAATAAATATCTAAGTGTTATTCTACATATGTCTAAATCACGATACAAAGTAACTTTGTGAAGAAACAAGAAAGCGGGTTCTAGTACCTTAATATTCCAATGCGCTGATATATGCACTCTGCTTATAGCCCATAGGAAGTAGCATATAAGGTTAACCAAAAGACATGTATATAAACATTTAAGTATAATCTAATACTCTGTTCTTTATATTTTGTTTTGTAATAGTCATATTATAATAAATTTAAATATGACTGTGTCATACTACACTGTACATATAGAAACACTGGAGATTTAAATATAATGGAATAAATTAATATAATAAATTAATAAAAATAATAATATTGTTAATATTCAAAAAATATTATTCAAAAAATATTATTCTAGAAATATATATATATATATATATATATATATAAAACTCTCCTGTTCTCATAATCGGGGCTCTACATAAGGTAGGAAAAAATCTAAACAGTAAACTAAAGGTCGTCTAGTCTGTCATGCCGACATATACATTAACTATAAATATACATAAAAACAAATACCTGAAATTATAAAATGAATTAAATTTCATCTTTCCAAACTCTTTAATTTGAGTAGACATGTTATAGACAACATTCCATTTAGACTGGGGTGATGACAAGCATCCAGATTCAGCTGCCATACCAATTCCTTCATCTCCAACCTCAGAGACTCAGCCCCCCCCCCCTATTTGCTGATTGTATCTGGTCAATAACATAAAAAACAAATTCATGGTGGGGGTTCTCCATTATATGTTTGGCCAAGGCATTCTCCATTTTTTCCTTCCTAATGTCATACATGTGTTCATGCATACATTCCTGCAGTTTCCTATCTGTTTTTCCTATATAGAAAACTGGACAGTGGGAGCACCTTGCCAAATAAACTACATGGGTACTGGCACAGTTGAATCTGCCCCGGATTTCATACTTAATACCCCTAACTACAAAGGAGGCAAATGTTTGGATAAACCTGCAGTATCTACACATGTTACATTTGTACATGCCTGATCTAAAATTGGAAACCCTCGGCTTCATCTCAAGTAAGCTTTTAAGGTTGCGCCCCCTTTTAAAAATTGCCTTTGGAAATGTGGCCAATTTCTTTTGTGCAGAACTGTCTTGCATCACTAAACTCCAATGTTTCTGGATGATGGAAACAATCTCCTTTGCATCCAGACTGTATGTCAGGATGAAACTACAAGGGTGGACTACTCTAGGAACCTGACCAGAGATGGAAATAGCTTGTCCTGTATTGGTCTGATTTAAAATGGGTAAATACAAACCCCTCTCTCTCTTATTACGTACTTCCATAAAGAGGTCGACGACTAAACCTTTGGGATAACCTCTATTTAGGAAAAGACTGTCATAAAGTCACATTCCTCGAGGAAGTCACTTTCCCTCATCACCATCCTGGCCGCCCTTACCAGTTGACCCTTTACAATAGCCCTCTTTTGTGAAAATGGATGGCTACTATCAAAGTGTAAATAGTTGTTGGAGAAGGTTTCTTTCTGGTGAATTTTAGCTATAACACACTCAATAACACTATCTTTCTCCAGGTCCATGTCTAAATATCCTATATCATCCATAGCAAAACAAAAAGTGAACTTGAGAAACTCAGTAGATGAGTTGAAAAATTCTAAGAGGGAATGGGCTACCCATTCATCACCTTTTAGGATAATGAATATATAGTCTAAAAATGGGTATAAATTGATACATTGTCTTTCACAAAGGAATTAGTCAACACATTCTCCCTCTCCCAGTAAGCCATGACCAGGTTAGCCACACTGGCACCACACGGAGACCCCATAAGCACACCTATCTGTTGTAAAAAATACCTTTTATTAAATGTCACAGTTACAGGACAAAATAATGTCTAGTAATTCACTGACTAGGTGGATCTTCTCAGTTGGGGCCTGCTTGATGCTTATCATGGCCGAGATCCATTCCAAGGCCACAGCATGGGGAATGGAAGAATATAAGTCCTTTACATCTAAGGTCAAGAAGTGATTATCTGCACTATACTGTAATTTGTTTACACTAGCCAGGAAAAACTAGGAATCCTTCTTTTTCAAAATTGAATCTATCACTTTGGCACTAGCATAAGTTATACTACCCCTGGCACTGACCAGTGGACACATTGGAGGGTCCATTAAATTTTTATGGATTTTAGGAGACCCAAAAATAATAGGAATCCTTGGGGCTGGTGTAGACATAAAATTAAATACATCTAGGTCTATCACCTTGTTGATAAACATATCATTAAAGTATGTGGATACCCGAGATAGACCGATATTCAGTTAATTTCTCAAAACTTCCTTATTTGTCTCGGAGGCTAGGATATCCTCCATTCTTCTGTTGTAATCATCCACACTCATTGCTACCAATCCTCCTCCTTTGTCAGGTTGCATCACCCTGACAGAAGAGTTACATAATAGATCTAATAATGACCTTTCCTCCTTGTTGATATTATTATTTATTATTATTATTATTATTTTATTTATGGAGCAAAGCTTCCAAGGGAGGTCTAGTCATAATAAATAGGTTGATGTTAAAACACAGGTCTAGTTAGATTAACAAATACATTGAATAGATTAACATAATATACTGGTTAACAATAATACATAATTAAATGCTTAGTAGTACAACAAAAGAAAACAAAAAACATTAATGTACAAAGTTTAAATTATTAAGTGATTTAAGATGTACAGAGAGGAATAGAATAGGGTGTTCTTTGGTTTTTGTGTTCTTTGGTTTTGGAGAGGCAAGGAGACCTAGGTACGACTGGGACAATAGCTTGTTAGTCTGGACAGGAGCAAGGGCATAACCATTTGAATTTCAAGTATGCTCTAAGATGTAATAGAATTAGACATTTGCTTAGACCTCGGTTGGTATAACTGGTGGCATATGTCAAGTTCACAGATCTGTTCAAAAAGGCCCAACGGGGGATACAAAGGGGGATTGTAAGTACTAGCTATATAAAAATCACCATTTTCCCTCATTAGTTCACCCATTAATAACTGTAAATTTGTTTTCAAACAAACAATTTCAAGTGTATTAATATTTTGGCCAAGTTTGCTCTCTTGGAAGGAACAAAAGAAAGACCTTTCGCCAATAATTCCACTAAAGTTTTGGTGAAGACAAAATCAGAAAAATTTTATATCTTATTCTTGGCCGGTGTTCATTATTATATCACATGGACTCTGGAAAGTTTGATCATGACCTGCTATTGTCAGATCTAATTTCTCCTGTTCCTGGACCCGTTCCTGGACCTCCAGCCTTGGGACTGAGATTGAGACAAGGCTGGGTTCTGAAAATTTGAACTCTGTGCCTCTACTGGGAGATTGTTAGACCAGTTCTGAGATGCCAGATGTTCACTATGTTGGACGTGGTTCAATTAGTCATTGGCATCCTCAGATGGACACTCTGTACCATGTGTGTTCACACCTGTTCTCAAACCAGTAATATTGGTTTTGTCGGGTTGTCGTGCTGGAAAAGCCAAATCATTCCCTTGGGACTTGGGGGGGCTTAGGATAAGCTTTTACGTCCCTATGTAATTTCTTGATCTTGTTTGCTATAATTTTGGATATGTATTGGTCAATACTAGTAAACAAACATTCATAGTCATACCTATACCTCAGAAAATGGGGATCATTCTTAATCTCTTCATCCAGTTTGTTAATGTCCATAGTCAATTCATTGGCAGCCAGTTGATAATGATTACATATTAACTTCAAAAGTTCAAAACCATGCCTGTCGAAAAGTTGAATAAGATCCAGGTGGAAGGCTGAACCCACCACTAACCCCGTAGGGTATTGCCATGATCTGAGGCCTTTAGATACTACTTTTGAATGTTGACATTCTCCAAAATATGCTATCTCTAATTGAATTTTCCTTAGTTTAATTAGTTTTTGATCAAACATATTCAATTTACTATGTAAATCAATGTCTATAGACATACCTTGTTCTGTACCATGGTTGTCATTTTTTCCATGAAAAGAGAAAGAGCAGTTCAACCACTCATTCAGGTTACAAGACTTTGTAGTTAAATCCATCGCCGGTAATACACTCGATGTGTGAAGAGCGGCAGTCCCCTTGGGACAATTAACATCCATTTGTAATTCCTCATTAGCCCCAGCTCCTACCCCATTATTAACTCTCATCAGCTGTTGGACATCATTATAAAAATACCCGGGTCCCATTGACCCTGCAGGCAATGTAATTGAATTACTTGCACCAATCACTTCAACACTATTAGCCTGAGGAATGTTGGTAAAATTAGCCCTGGTGTTCTTTTGGGTTCCTAGAATATCCTCCACCCAGTTGGAAAGTGTGTCCACTTTTTGTGTGAGGAGATCTATTAGCTGGGTTAAATTACCCACTTCTTCCTCCATAGATGACCCGGTCTGCGAGACCGGCAAGGCTTCCATTACTAGACCAAACACTCACGACAGACCAAGTAAAATAACTACAAAACGGAGCTATGACAGCTCCAAATAAAGGCTCATATCATTGATGAAGCATGCCAATGGCCAAATAGAAAGCCATTGGCATTGCAAAATGTGTAAAAAATTAAAAAAAGAACTTTTACATTTTTTTTGCCGATCTTGCCTGTTTAAGCATAGGGCAACGGCACACAAATGGGATCAGGGAAAATAATAAAACAAACTGAAAATAAGCATTCTAACTAAAAGCAGTATTCAGCCATGCAAGTCAATGGGAGGCATAAGACAACCTGGCCAGTGAGTAATGGTTGCTAAGGAGGGAGGCTCAGTGTGGGATATGTAACTATCCATTAGCAGGCAATCCTATGCAAATGAGGGGAAAGATAGTGAATCCCACATTTCCCCAGGATGTGAGACAGGTCCCAAGAGTGTAAAATATAAATAGCTGGGTGCAAGACTAGGATATAGGTCACATCATGGGTGTGTGTGTCAGGAATACTATAAGTGGATTGGAGCCCTGTGGTTTAGGACAGCTTCTAGCTTAGCACAGCTAAGCTAGAGGTGTGTCCAAGCTGCCTAGCACTCCTTGCAAAGTGTAAGTGGGTGTGTGCACTGTGCACCGGGTTTCACAGGAAGAAAAAAGAAGTTAAACAAGGAAATAGCAGCTCTGTGCACATTTCAGCACTCTGTTTGCGCGGCGTACACAGAGGCTTAAACAGAGAGACAATGGGAAGGGAAAACAGCAGTAGGAAGATAATCTAGGAGAACTAGCTTAGCTGACAGGTGAAATGTATCAGAAACAGCCAATCACACAGGCAGCAGCCCAGCACACCACTATAAACTATGCAAACACATTTCCCCCTTGTTATTCCCAATAACACTCCACCACCGCTGTATACAAAAGGGGAAATTTTAGAAAAGGAAAGCAAGAGAAATAATGTTAGGGGCTGCTTTTGCTATCAAAAACCAGCATGTGCAAGAGGCTGAGGGTGGTGAGGATGTGAATGCTGCTGAGCAACCCACAGTGAGGAGATGGAGAAGGGTGTACAGACCCAGGGTAACCTACCAAGGGCTACATTAACTGGAGATAGTGAAGTGCTATAGGATAGACAGGGACCTCCTACAGCAGATTGTTGAGCTGTGCTAGCCACGCCTCTCACACAGAACTTACAGTGGGGAACCCATCCCAATGGATACCAAAGTATGTGTAGGCCTACGAATACTAGCTACAGGTACCTTCCAAAGGCCAACTGGGGATATGATGTTGCTATCACAGGCATCAGCATCCAGGCTACTCCACCAGTTCCTGGATGCCATGTCAGCACATGTCAGTGAGCATGTATATCTCCCCATCACCCATGAGGTATTGGCCAGCAATATGCGTCTTTTCCATCAAATAGCAGAATACCCCATGGTAGTGGTGCAATTGACTGCACACACATATGCATCAAAGCACCACCCGGTGAGTGGGGTAGGGCCTACATCAACCGCAAGGGCTTCCCCTCCATCAACTGCCAGGTTGTGTGCCATGCCCAGGGCATAATAATGAATGTGTGTGCTGGCTGCCCTGGAAGCTACCATGATTCCCACATCTGGTGAATGTATCACATATTTGCCAATGGACCTAGTGGGGGATGCTGGATACGCATTGGAGCCATGGCTGATGACACCCATCAGAAAAGCACACACACCCGAACAAGAACTCCATAATGAGGCACATGCTCAAACACGAATCATAATAGAGCGTGTGTTTGGGATGCTCAAGTCAATGTTCCAGTGTCTGGACACATCTGGTGGAGCCTTGCAGTACTCACTAACTACATGTACCCATATTGTCCTTGTATGTGCCATGCTACACAATATGATCCTGCGCAAACAGCTTCAGCAGGAACAGCATGGGGCAGGGCCACACAGCCCCCCACCATTGCCAAGGCCTGCACAGGCACAGAGTGACTCAGAGGAGGAACAACCTGAGCCTTCCCCAGTAGGCAGAAGGAGGTGTGCCCAGTATGCCCTGGCCCTGACAAAGAGGCAATGCATAGCACATGCACTGACACAGTAGGGACCCAGGGAATGTCACCTCTCTCCGACTTGCACATACAGTAAAAGGGATGCCAAACATGACACTACCTGTGATCAACCATGTATAGGGAGTGTACTCTGTGCATCCAACATAGGCAGCCCTGCAGCACCACCCTCAATACTGGGACACCCACAAGGTAAGTGACTCACACATGCCAGTCGGGGGGGGGGGTCATATACCCAACAACTATTACAGTCAGCAGGATAGGTGTAGACAAACACAAACAAATGATGTACTATGGCCTCTGAATGAGCCTTATGTGTAACCCCCCCCCCAGGCCTACACAGACAGACTACAGCAGGCCAGGCAGTTGGATGTAAGATGTGAAGGATAGCAAGTCTGAAACTAATATGTAGGCAGTGAAAGCTAGGATCTATAGTGCACTGTTATGCCTCTAGCCAGCATGATAGGCAAGACTACAGATTGAAATGGAGTTAGAAGTGTCAGGTGTGTCCCCCCCATCCTACGTACACTAATAGTAATAGTCAGGCGTGCCCACCACTCCTGTGTAGAAATGTAGAAACACTCAGGTGTCCCTCCCCCGCTATGCAGAAATGTAGCAACAGTACATGCCAAATGACCGATGGATACCCTGCACACACAGCATGCTACCTGTCGGTGTACAACACAAAGATCAGCACCGCAGTACAAACAACCTGGACATGCTCCACACATGCAATACAGATTGCCATACTGGGCATGCTCACACATTTAGAGGAATGAAGGCAATGTCAGTCAACATACTGAAAGGTCATACTGGGCATGCTCACACACTTAAACACATGAAGGCCATGTCTGCAAACACAAGTGGACCAGATATATCTGGCAGTCAAAGTTCTTAGTGCAGACAGATGTCAGTATGCACCACTCCTGCCTTGCACACACAGTGGAGAGGAATACAGACATATATATATATATATATATATATATATATATATATATATATATATATATATATATATATATAAGGACAACACACTATAATAAGCCAAAGGTAGATGGATATAGATGTGTGGAAGAGGGTCACCGTGAGAAGGACCCATCTGGGACTGTCCCACCCAGCACAGAGTCAAAGGCCCACAACCACATGAAGTGCAGATGCACTCACTGCAGATACTAACCATCAGCATCTGTCAGCATGACAGACTATGTGGTGCTCGTGCCAGCTGTGCAACATGACTCTGCAAGGAAGTAGTCATCTAGTAGCTGTATACATGTACCTGTGAAATATGACCCCATGTGTGCCTGCATGTGGCATGTCAACCCCTACATGAATGGGTTATGGCCCATGCACACACCGCCCACCCCATAGTAGTATTATGACAAGCCTGCTGAGATCATCCAATGTGAAATACACCTTTGTGAGAGCCGTAGCTCAGGAATCACCATGGCACATCCCGTAACTGCATACTGCTGCAGTGATAAACCAGTTAGGTAGTAGTCCAAACCCCAGACTTGGCAATTGTATGAGTGTGTGTTTGTGTATGTGTCTGTCTGTCTCTGACTGTGTAGAGAACAATGCTTTTTAGGATACTCAAGCTCCGTTCAATTCATATAATAAACTTTGGCAAGGCCGCTGATGTCACTCACCTAGGAATACATCTCTGGGAAAGTCATAGCCTAGTAATCTCTGTAGTGCGTCCTGTAACTGTGTACTGGTGTAGTGTGATAAGGTAGTTAGGTAGGTGTTCTAACGCCAGACTTGGCAATTGTGTGTGTGTGTCTGACTGAGTAAAGAGCAATGCTTTTTAGGCTACTCACACTCTGTGCAATTCATATATTCAACTTTGGCAGGGCTGCTGATGTCACTCACCTAGAAATACACCTCTGGGAAAGTTATAGCCCAATAATCTCTGTGGCGCATCCTGTAACTGCATACTGCTTTAGTATGATAATGTAGTTAGGTAGGTGTTCTAACCCCAGACTTGGCAACTGTGTGTTTGTGTGTGGATCTGTGTGTGTGTGTCTGACTGAGTAAAGAGCAATGCTTTTTAGGCTACTCATACTCTGTACAATTCATACACTCACCTTTGGCAAGCCTGCTGATGTCACTCACCTAGAAATACACCTCTGGGAATGTCACACCCAGTAATCTCCATAGCATGTCCTGTAACTGCATACTGCTGTAGTGTGATAATATAGGTAGGTAGGTGTGCTAACCCCAGACCTGGCAACTGTGTGTATGTGTATGAATCTGTGTCTGACTGAGTAGAGAGCAATGCTTTTCAAGCTACTCACACTCTGTACAATACATATACTCAACTTTGGCAGGGCTGCTGATGTCACTGACCTAGAAATACACCTCTGGGAAAGTTATAACCTTGTAATCTCCATAGCGTGTCCTGTAACTGCATACCACTGTAGTGTGATAACGTAGTTAGGTAGGTGTTCTAACCCCAGACCTGATAACTGTGTGTGTGTGTCTGACTGCATAGAGAGCAATGCTTTTTAGGCTACTCACACTCTGTACAATTCCTATACTCACCTTTGGCAAGCCTGCTGATGTCACTCACCTAGAAATACACCTCTGGGAAAATCATAACCCTGTAATCTCCATAGCGTGCCCTATAACTGCATACTGCTGTAGTGTGATAAAGTAGGTAGGTAGGTGTTCTAACCCCAGACCTAGCAACTGTGTGTTTGTGTGTGAATCTATGTGTGTGTTTCTGACTGAATAGAGAGCAATGCTTTTTAGGCTACTTGCACTCCGTACAATTCATATACTCAACCTTGGCAAGGCTGCTGATGTCACTCACCTAGACATACACCTCTGGGAAGAGTATAGCCCACTAATCTCCGTAGCTCGTCCTGTAACTGTGTACTGCTGTAGTGTGATTTAGAACTGTGGTAGGGTTCCATCCCCACCCATGGGAGTTCTGGATGTTTTGTGTGTGTTTCAATGTGTGTGTATGGAGCAATGCATTATAGGCTACTCACTTGCAGTATATTTCAAATGCCCTACTATGGCAATCCTGCTGATGTCATCCATTGTGAAATGCAACTTTGGAGTGACAGTTCATCTGTAATCCCTGTGGTGTTTTTTATAACAGCCCCATGCTGTAGTGTGATATAGAACTCTGTCAGAGGTTCTATTCCCACACATGTCATTTGTGGATGTTTTGTGTGTGTCTCACTGTCTGTGTAGGGAGCAATGCATTTTAGGCTAGTCACTCACAGTACAGTTAAAATGCCCTATTTTGGTAACCCTGCTGATGTCATACATTGTGAAATACACCTTTGGGGAAGAGTACTCCAGTTATGTCTGTGGCGCGTACTATAACTGCATAGTGCTGTAGTGTACTAAACTAGGTAGGTAGGGGTTCTACTCCCAGATATGACAGGTGTATGTGTGTGTGTGTGTGTGTGTGTGTGTGTGTGTGTGTAAAACATACCTTTGTAGAGGTGGCTGTGAGTGTGTGACACCTGTGGCCAATGTGGAGGGGGTTTTACTCAGTTCTTTTATGGTGGCTCTACTATATATCACCATATCAACCATACAGGGATACCAGATGTAAATTAGCTGAGAGGCTGGGGTGCAAAGCCATACCCAGACATGTGACATCAAGGCCAGTCTATCACAGCTAGCAATTCCACTATTACCCAGAGCACACACACATGCCTCGGAAACAGCCAATATGTGGGTAGTATACTGCATATTGGCCACTGATAGTAACTCTGCATTGATAGCAGTGGGCTACAGAGGGCATGTCACCCTTCCCATCTGTCCAATATGCACATACATGCAGACAGTGCACCTCCACCATGTTCCCAAATGGACACCTTCACCACCTGTGGTGCCTTCACATGCGACTCCCAATGGACATACCATGCCTGATAACATGCCTTGTATGGACAGATGATACTGACATCAGGGAATGCTGTTAGCATGCTATTAATGTAGGTGCAGGGTAAACCTGCTGCCCATTACCAGGTCCTGCCACAGAGTGACACATACATTCATCAGTTAATGTCTCCCTTAATTTAAACTAAACAGAACAGCATAAAATGAAGCAGAAGTCTTGTTTTAACTTAGACAAATTAAATTAGATTATCTTACATGGCAAAATAAATGGCTTCAATAAAATTGCATAGACAAGTAGTTAACTTGTTAAGTAAAATGCCCAGTCAAGATACAACAGCCTATTATTATTAATGGGGTGAATGAAACACAACATTATTCTACAAAGAAGCCCTCCCTATTATATTATTAATAAAAAAATATGGATAAGGCAAGTGGCTTTGAGAGGAGGAGAAAGAAAATAACATAGATGGACATAGCAGACATATAGTTTAATCAGGCAACACACTACACAAATAAAAAATATTGTCTTAAAGCTATCTTCAAATTAAATGGAAGCAGAGTATCCAAAATGTGTAGCAGTCAATCCTATCACTTACCAACATGAATAATCTTAGTTACCCATTGAATAAACATGTTGATAGGTGTGTATTCAAAGATGAGGAGTTCTTCGAAGATACTTCAAGGACATGATTGTGGCACACTAACTAGATCATATTGTTAAATTTTTTAGCCATTCTAATGGATTAGCAAGTAATGCGGTTTCAGACTAGTCCTTATTATCTTCTAGCGAAAATGGACATCTGCAAATTGAATGTGTGTCATAATTATTTAGATGTATAGCAAAGGTATCATGTATATAGATTAATGCGGATGCAACATTACATTTACTGGAGCACTGTACAGCTAGTCATAACAATGGAACTTATCTTACCCTCATGTACCAACTGTTGTATTGTATGTTATTTGAGGAAAGTACTGTAACCAAGTGCATTAAAATGACCATGATTCAAATGGACATCTCTTTAAAAATATTTCAGAATCTGTTTGCCTATATATCATCGTTTTGATAGATCGCGAAAGTACTGCAAGTGCTCTGCAAGAAGTGTTACTTTATGTTATTGGTTTAACTATTTATAAGATATGTACAATCTATGCTATTTTTAATTTATGATGTTATAACATGTCAGACTTCAAGAATGCTATAAAACCGATGTGAATTCTAAATATCTTCTTCTCACATATCAACAACAAAAAGGGGGGTTCAAGAAGTGAAGTGGAGGAAGGAAGAAAGAGATATGGTATACAAAATAAGTAAGTATTTAAGATGTATAACAAGTCTTAAAGTGAAGTTTTAAACTTCTGAATGAAACCTAAACTAACAGCAATCACTGATATTTGATCTCCTATACTAAGATGCAATTTTTATGTGCTTGAATTTACTTTTATCAACAAAATGCTGACAAAATAAGTTGAATAAGGCTTATCCTTCAAACTCTACTAATTTTATTATATGTATTAGAGAGTGAATCAAAGATATATGTTATTAACTTTTATACTTAATAACAACAATAATTATGAAATTTGTAACAGAGTGATGGTTAGATTTACTTTACTTACTGTAGAATGGAAGAAAATGCTTGGATAGTGTTACTATCTAAGCAGGGAGTTTTAGACTCCAGTTGGAGTAAGTCAGATAATGCGTTATTTTTGCAGTTAGCGAGGGTTAGTTCAAGGCTCAGGGTGTCTATAAAATACTTAAAATGTTTGTATACATAAAATTAGATAATACTTATACACTAATACAATATACCAATGTTACATAGAGGGAGCTTTTTTCGATTAATACAACTATTTATGGTATGAAGTCTATAAAGAAGCTTTAACCCCATTGATTTAACATAATGGCATATTTAAATTGCATATCATTAAATATTAATGGCCTAAATAATGGAAGTAAGAGAGGGAATCTATTTAGATACTTAAGAACACTCAATTTCCAGATTATTTTCTTACAAGAAACACACCTGCTACAATTTGATATCAATAGGCTCAATCCTAAAATGTATACTGTGCTAGCAAGTTCACATCACACCCAAAAAAGAAGAGGTGTAACAATACTATGGAAAAACACCATTCCGGTTCCTAAAATAATTAACACTTATAAAGATAATAAAGGTCTAATGTATTCCGTTACATTAGAAATTAATAAAAAATATTACATACTCATAAATGTATATTGGTTTCCTGGGATAGGAGTAAGAAGTGTAAAGAAACAAATAGAACAAATAATAAATCAGTTAAAAGGAAATCGTATAATAGCAGGAGATTTCAATTGTATAACAAAAGAGGAAGACTCGAACTCCACAAACAAAATAAAGCTCTCCATCAGCCAAGAACTTAAAAAATGTATTGATCAATACAACTCAGAGACATTCAAGATTACACAGTCCCGGATTCACTCTTCTTTACACACTACTCTCACAGACATGGAACACAAGCAAGACTTGATAGAATACATGTATCTATAGATAAAAATAGTTTAGATAATGTGAAGACTGTAACATGTCTGCTTTCAGACTGCAATGCTATAACCTGCCAACTTATATTAAAACAAAATTCTAGAAATCCAATAAGACGTATACCTGCATATATAACTAATTTAAAAGAATTTAAAGAATTTCTACAAAAAGAAATTGGAATTTATCTAAATTCTAATAATACTCAAGATACTTATAAGATATACATCTGAGATGCCTTCAAAGCATATATTTATGACAGGAGTATATCATGGTATGCTTATAAAAAAGCAATGGGATAAAGATCTGCTAGAAGAAAAAATAAATAAGTTACAACTAGATAGTCAAAACACAAACCCAGACAAATTACAACAGATAAATGAACTGAAAAGTAAGTATTTAGACATTTTAAATCACAAAACAAAGATAAACCTAGAGAGAATGAAAATTATAAATCATTCAGTTAACCCAAAGTATATGAGGTTCTCCTGTTTGATTCTCGGCTGGAGTGCAGGGAGTGCCTTCTGTGTGGAGTCTGCATGTCCTCCCCACGGTTGGGCGGGCGTTCAAAAGACATGCATAAATGGGCATGCCTTCATTAAAGGTTGAATGTTGAACTGGCACCTAGGCATTCGTGAAAATCTCCTGCCAATCATTAGCAGACCGGAGTTCTGCTGTGGTGACCTCTAACTGGGAAAAGCCGAAAGACAACAACAACAACCCAAAGTATATGCAGAAGTTGGCTATGAGAACTAAAATATATAACAAGTCCAATCATATTAGAGAAATATTCTCACCTTCCATAAATAAGAAAGTTTCAGACTTAGAAGATATATTAAAAGAGTTTAAGGACTATTTTACAAAATTAAACAAGGAAAACATATTAATAGACGCTAATGAAAAAATTTAAAATTTTATAAAAAAAATACTAAGAAAAAACTAAATATAGATCAGAGTAATAATATAGATAAACCCATCTCAATTTCTGAATTAAAGTCACATATTAAACCTCTGGATTTACGAATCCCTTTATAGCATGCAGGATTAGTTTAAGAGCTATTTTTGGCAATATGGCCGACAAGCCATCCATGAACGAGCTCCCGGGGCGTGCACTTGAGCTCTTAGGCTAATCCTACATGGATCGAGCTCCTGTATGCAAATTACCCTCATTTGCAGGTGAAAACCATGCAAATGAGGGTAATTTGTGATCAAGGAAGCAGGCACCTGTCAGTGCAGGATGAGTGCAGTGTGCAGAAATGTACTTGGTTAGTAACTGAGTACATTTCTGCAAACTCCAAAATGGAAACAGACCAAATGAACAGAAACCTTCCAGTCACTCTCTGGTGAATAAAAAAGTCAGTAAAATGTCATAAATACTCGAGAAACATAAATTACCCTCCACACTTTATTTTTCTCTTTAAGCTTAAAATTTACAGCTTTTCATCGGTTGATCAAAACCAACTTCCTCAGAACGGAAAACACGTCATTGACATTCAAAAACCTTACTTATAATTTTAACTTCCCTCACTTGGTTTATATAACAAGAACTATATTAAAACAGTTCTAAAAAACATCAGATAAATTCAAGGTATGAATATCTTGAACAAATAAAATAGAAACTGTAAAAGCTATAAGCTGACAACATTTAGAACAATCAGCATACTAAAATATTAAAAATGTTAAATGTATAATGTATATACATATAGAACACTGTGACGTCCAACAGCTGAATGCTACCATAAAAGACTTACTAAATCGCTACTCGGCGATGAATTAATACTGATGAGTGTGGGGATAAAATTAGAAATGAAAATACAAAATACTTATTGTTGAACAAACTTCACGGTCATTCAGTGGTCATCAATAAATATCTAAGTGTTTTTCTACATATGTCTAAATCACGATACAAAGTAACTTTGTGAAGAAACAAGAAAGCGGGTTCTATTACCTTAATATTCCAATGCGCTGATATATGCGCTCTGCTTATAGCCCATAGGAAGTAGCATATAAGGTTAGCCAAAAGACATGTATATAAACATTTAAGTATAATCTAATACTCTATTCTTTATATTTTGTGTTGTAATAGTCATATTATAATACATTTAAATATGACTGTGTCATACTACACTGTACATATAGAAACACTGGAGATTTAAATATAATGGAATAAATTAATAAAAATAATAATATTGTTAATATTCAAGAAATATTATTAAAAAAATATTATTCTAGAAATATATATCTATATATATATATATATATATATATATATATATATATATATATATATATATATAAAACTCTCCTGTTCTCATAATCGGGGCTCTACATAAGGTAGGAAAAAATCTAAACAGTAAACTAAAGGTCATCTAGTCTGTCATGCCGACATATACATTAACTATAAATATACATAAAAACAAATACCTGAAATTATAAAATGAATTAAATTTCATCTTTCCAAACTCTTTAATTTGAGTAGACATGTTATAGACAACATACCATTTAGACTGGGGTGATGACAAGCATCCAGATTCAGCTGCCATATCAATTCCTTCATCTCTAACCTCAGAGACTCAGGTCCCCCCCTATTTGCTGATTGTATCTGGTCAATAACAGATAAAACAAATTCATGGTGGGGGTTCTCCATTATATGTTTGGCCAAGGCATTCTCCATTTCTTCCTTCCTAATGTCATACATGTGTTTATGCATACATTCCTGTAGTTTCCTATCTGTTTTTCCTATATAGAAAACTGGACAGTGGGAGCACCTCGCCAAATAAACTACATGGGTACTAGCACAGTTGAATCTGCCCTGGATTTCATAGTTAATACCCCTAACTACAAAGGAGGCACATGTTTGGATAAACCTGCAGTATCTACACATGTTACATTTGTACATGCCTGATCTAAAATTAGAAATCCTCTGCCTCATTTCAAGTAAGCTTTTAAGGTTAAGCCCCTTTTAAAAATTGCCTTAGGAAATGTGGCCAATTTCTTTTGGGCAGAACCATCTTGCATCACTAAACTCCAATGTTTCTGGATGATGGAAACAATCTCCTTTGCATCCAGACTGTATGTCAGGATGAAACTACAAGGGTGGACTACTCTAGGAACCTGACCAGGGATGGAAATAGCTTGTCCTGTATTGGTTTGATTTAAAATGGGTAAACGCAAACCCCTCTCCCTCTTATTACGTACTTCCATAAAGAGGTCGATGACTAAACCTTCCGGATAACCTCTATTTAGGAAAAAGACTTGTCATAAAGTCACATTCCTCCAGGAAGTCACTTTCCCTCATCACCATCCTGGCTGCCCTTACCAGTTGACCCTTTATAATAGCCCTCTTTTGTGAAAATGGATGGCTACTATCAAAGTGTAAATAGCTGTTGGAGAAGGTTTCTTTCCGGTGAATTTTAGCTATAACACACTCATTAATACTATCTTTCTCCAGGTCCATGTCTAAATATGCTATATTGTCCATAGCAAAATAAAAAGTGAACTTGAGAAACTCAGTAGATGAGTTGAAAAATTCTAAGAGGGAATGGGCTACCCGTTCATCACCTTTTAGGATAATGAATATATTGTCTAAAAATGGGTATAAATTGATACCTTGTCTTTCACAAAGGAATTAGTCAACACATTCTCCCTCTCCCAGTAAGCCATGACCAGGTTAGCCACACTGGCACCACATGGAGACCCCATAAGCACACCTATCTGTTGTAAAAAATACCTTTTATTAAATGTCACAGTTACAGGACAAAATAATGTCTAGTAATTCACTGACTAGGTGGAGCTTCTCAGTTGGGGCCTGCTTGATGCTCATCATACGAGATCCATTCAAGGCCACAGCATGGGGAATGGAAGAATATAAGTCCTTCACATCTAAGGTAAAGAAGTGATTATCTGCACTATACTGTAATTTGTTTACACTAGCCAGGAAAGACTAGGAATCCTTCTTTTTCAAAATTGAATCTATCACTTTGGCCCTAGCATAAGTTATACTACCCCTGGCACTGACCAGTGGACACATTGGAGGGTCCATTAAATTTTTATGGATTTTAGGAGACCCAAAAATAATAGGAATCCTTGGGGCTGGTGTAGACATAAAATTAAATACATCTAGGTCTATCACCTTGTTGATAAACATATCATTAAAGTATGTGGATACCCGAGATAGACCGATATTCAGTTAATTTCTCAAAACTTCCTTATATGTCTCGGAGGCTAGGATATCCTCCATTCTTCTGTTGTAATCATCCACACTCATTGCTACCAATCCTCCACCTTTGTCAGGTTGCATCACCCTGACAGAAGGGTTACATAATAGATCTAATAATGACCTCTCCTCCTTGTTGATATTAGATTTAGACATTTGCTTAGACCTCGGTTGGTATAACTGATGGCGTATGTCAAGTTCACAGATCTGTTCAAAAAGGCCCAATGGGGGATACAAAGGGGGATTGTAAGTACTAGCTATATAAAAATCACCCTTTTCCCTCATTAGTTCACCCATTAATAACTGTAGATTTATCAAACAAACAATTTCAAGTGTATTAATATTTTGGCCAAGTTTGCTCTCTTGGAAGGAACAAAAGAAAGACCTTTCGCCAATAATTCCACTAAAGTTTTGGTGAAGACAAAATCAGAAAAATGTTATATCTTATTCTTGGCTGGTGTTCATTATTATATCACATGGACTCTCGAAAGTTTGATCATGACCTGCTATTGTCAGATCTAATTTCTCCTGTTCCTGGACCCGTTCCTGGACCTCCAGCCTTGGGACTGAGATTGAGACAAGGCTGGGTTCTGAAAATTTGAACTCTGTGCCTCTACTGGGAGATTGTTAGACCAGTTCTGAGATGCCAGATGTTCACTACATTGGACCTGGTTCAATTAGTCATTGGCATCCTCAGATGGACACTCTGTACCATGTGTGTTCACACCTGTTCTCAAACCAGTAATATTGGTTTTGTCGGGTTGTCGTGCTGGAAAAGCCAAATAATTCCCTTGGGACTTGGGGGGCTTAGGATAAGCTTTTACGTCCATATGTAATTTCTTGATCTTGCTTGCTATAATTTTGGATATGTATTGGTCAATACCAGTAAACAAACATTCATAGTCATACCTATACCTCAGAAAATGGGGATCATTCTTCATCTCTTCATCCAGTTTGTTAATGTCCATAGTCAATTCATCGGCAGCCAGTTGATAATGATTACATATTAACTTCAAAAGTTCAAAACCATGGCTGTCGAAAAGTTGAATAAGATCCAGGTGGAAGGCTGAACCCTCCACTAACCCTGTAGGGTATTGCCATGATCTGAGGCCTTTAGGTACTACTTTTGAATGTTGACATTCTCCAAAATATGCTATATCTAATTGAATTTTCCTTAGTTTAATTAGTTTTTGATCAAACATATTCAATTTACTATGTAAATCAATGTCTATAGACATACCTTGTTCTGTACCATGGTTGTCATTTTTTCCATGAAAAGAGAAAGAGCGGTTCAACCACTCATTCAGGTTACAAGACTTTGTAGTTAAATCCATCGCCGGTAATACATTCGATGTGTGAACAGCGGCAGTCCCCTTGGGACAATTAACATCCATTTGTAATTCCTCATTAGCCCCAGCTCCTACCCCATTATTAACTCTCATCAGCTGTTGGACATCGTTATAAAAACACTCGGGTCCCATTGACCCTACAGGCAATGTAATTGAATTACTTGCACCAATCACTTCAACACTATTAGCCCGAGGAATGTTGGTAAAATTAGCCCTGGTGTTCTTTTGGGTTCCTAGAATATCCTCCACCCAGTTGGAAAGTGTGTTCACTTTTTGTGTGAGGAGATCTATTAGCTGGGTTAAATTACCCACTTCTTCCTCCATAGATGACTCGGTCTGTGAGGCCGGCAAGGCTTCCATTACTAGACCAAACACTCACGACAGACCAAGTAAAATAACTACAAAACGGAGCTATGACAGCTCCAAATAAAGGCTCATATCATTGATGAAGCATGCCAATGGCCAAATAGAAAGCCATTCGCATTGCAAAATGTGTAAAAAATTAAAAAAAGAACTTTTACATTTTTTTCGCCGATCTTGCCTGTTTAAGCATTGGGCAACGGCACACAAATGGGATCAGGGAAAATAATAAAAAAAACTGAAAATAAGCATTCTAACTAAAAGCAGTATTCAGCCATGCAAGTCAATGGCAGGCATAAGACAACCTGGCCAGTGAGTAATGGTTTCTAAGGAGGGAGGCTCAGTGTGGGATATGTAACTATCCATTAGCAGGCAATCCTATGCAAATGAGGGGAATGATAGTGAATCCCACATTTCCCCAGGATGTGAGACAGGTCCCAAGAGTGTAAAATATAAATAGCTGGGTGCAAGACTAGGATATAGGTGACATCATGGGTGTGTGTGTCAGGAATACTATAAGTGGATTGGAGCCCTGTGGTTCAGGACAGCTTCTAGCTTAGCACAGCTAATCTAGAGGTGTGTCCAAGCTGCCTAGCACTCCTTACAAAGTGTAAGTGGGTGTGTGCACTGTGCACCGGGTTTCACAGGAAGAAAAAAAGAAGTTAAACAAGGAAATAGCAGCTCTGTGCACATTTCAGCACTCTGTTTGCACAGCGTACACAGAGGCTTAAACAGGGAGACAATGGGAAGGGAAAACAGCAGTAGGAAGATAATCTAGGAGAACTAGCTTAGCTGACAGGTGAAATGTATCAGAAACAGCCAATTACACAGGCAGCAGCCCAGCACACCACTATAAACTATGCAAACACCTTTCCCCCTTGTTATTCCCAATAACACTGCACCACCGCTGTATACAAAAGGGGTAATTTTAGAAAAGGAAATCAAGAGAAATAATGTTAGGGGCTGCTTTTGCTATCAAAAACCAGCATGTGCAAGAGGCTGAGGGTGGTGAGGATGTGAATGCTGCTGAGCAACTCACAGTGAGGAGATGGAGAAGGGTGTACAGACCCAGGGTAACCTACCAAGGGCTACATAAGCTAGAGATAGTGAAGCGCTAAAGGGTAGACAGGGACCTCCTACAGCAGATGGTTGAGCTGTGCTGGCCACACCTCTCACACAGAACTTACAGCGGGGAACCCATCCCAGTGGATACCAAGGTATGTGTAGGCCTACGAATACTAGCTACAGGTACCTTCCAAAGGCCAACTTGGGATATGATGTTGCTATCACAGTCATCAGCATCCAGGCTACTACATCAGTTCCTGGATGCCATGTCAGCACATATCAGTGAGCATGTATATCTCCCAATCACCCATGAGGCATTGGCCAGCAATATGCGTCTTTTCCATCAAATAGCAGAATACCCCATGGTAGTGGTGCAATTGACTGCATGCACATATGCATCAAAGCACCACCCGGTGAGTGGGGTAGGGCCTACATCAACCGCAAGGGCTTCCCCTCCATCAACTGCCAGGTTTTGTGTGATGCCCAAGGCATAATAATGAATGTGTGTGCTGGCTGCCCTGGAAGCTACCACGATTCCCACATCTGGTGAATGTACCACATATTTGCCAATGGGGACATTCCACATGGTCACCTAGTGGGGGATGCTGGATACGCATTGGAGCCATGGCTGATGACACCCATCAGAAAAGCACACACACCCGAACAAGAACTCCATAATGAGGCACACGCTCAAACACGAATCATAATAGAGCGTGTGTTTGGGATGCTCAAGTCAAGGTTCCAGTGTCTGGACACATCTGGTGGAGCCTTGCAGTACTCACTAACTACATGTACCCGTATTGTCCTTGTATGTGCCATGCTACACAATATGATCCTGCGGAAACAGCTTCAGCAGGAACAGCATGGGGCAGGGCCACATAGCCCCCCACCATTGCCAAGGCCTGCACAGGCACAGAGTGACTCAGAGGAGGAACAACCTGAGCCTTCCCCAGTAGGCAGAAGGAGGCGTGCCCAGTATGCCCTGGCCCTGACAAAGAGGCAATGCATAGCACATGCACTGACACAGTAGGGACCCAGGGAATGTCACCTCTCTCCAACTTGCACATACAGTAAAAGGGATGCCAAACATGACACTACCTGTGATCAACCATGTATAGGGAGTGTACTCTGTGCATCCAACATAGGCAGCCCTGCAGCACCACCCTCAATACTGGGACACCCACAAGGTAAGTGACTCACACATGCCAGTCGGGGGGTCATATACCCAACAACTGTTACAATCAGCAGGATAGGTGTAGACAAGCACAAACAAATGATGTACTATGGCCTCTGAATGAGCCTTATGTGCAACCCCCCCCCCCGGGCCTACACAGACAGACTACAGCAGGCCAGGCAGTTGGATGTAAGATGTGAAGGATAGTAAGTCTGAAACTAATATGTAGGCAGTGAAAGCTAGGATCTGTAGTGCACTGGTATGCCTCTAGCCAGCATGATAGGCAAGACTACAGATTGAAATGGAGTACCCGACATACCAATACAGTCCTAGTAAATGGTTAGAAGTGTCAGGTATGCCCCCCATCCTACGTACACTAATAGTAACAGTCAGGCATGCCCACCACTCCTGTTTAGAAATGTAGAAACACTCAGGTGTCCCTCCACTGCTATGCAGAAATGTAGCAACAGTACATGCCAAATGACTGATGGATACCCTGCACACACAGCATGCTACCTGTCAGTGTACAACACAAAGGTCAGCACCGCAGTACAAACAACCTGGACATGCTCCACACATGCAATACATATTGCCATACTGGGCATGCTCACACATTTAGAGGAATGAAGGCAATGTCAGTCAACATACTGAAAGGTCATACTGGGCATGCTCACACATTTAAACACATGAAGGCCATGTCTGCAAACACAAGTGGACCAGACATATCTGGCAGTCAAAGTTCTTAGTGCAGACAGATGTCAGTATGCACCACTCCTGCCTTGCACACACAGTGGAGAGGAATACAGACATATATATATATATATATATATATATATATATATATATATATATATATATATATATATATAAGGACAACACACTATAATAAGCCAAAGGTAGATGGATATATATGTGTGGAAGAGGGTCACCTTGAGAAGGACCCATATGGGACTGTCCCACCCAGCACAGAGCCAAAGGCCCAAAACCACATGAAGTGCAGATGCACTCACTGCAGATACTAGCCATCAGCATCTGTCAGCATGACAGACTATGTGGTGCTCGTGCCAGCTGTGCAACATGACTCTGCAAAGAAGTAGTCATCTAGTAGCTGTATACATGTACCTATGACATATGACCCCTTGTGTGCCTGCATGTGGCATGTCAACCCCTACATGAATGGGTTATGGCCCATGCACACACCACCCACCCCATAGTAGTATTATGACAAGCCTGCTGAGGTCATCCAATGTGAAATACACCTTTGTGAAAGCCGTAGCTCAGGAATCACCATGGCTCATCCCGTAACTGCATACTGCAGCAGTGATAAACCAGTTAGGTAGTAGTCCAAACCCCAGACTTGGCAGTTGTGTGAGTGTGTGTTTGTGTATGTGTCTGTCTGTCTGTGACTGTGTAGAGAACAATGCTTTTTAGGATACTCAAGCTCCGTTCAATTCATATACTAAACTTTGGCAAGGCTGCTGATGTCACTGTCCTAGGAATACACCTCTGGGAAAGTCGTAGCCTAGTAATCTCTGTAGCACGTCCTGTAACTGTGTACTGGGGTAGTGTGATAAGGTAGTTAGGTAGGTGTTCTAATGCCAGACTTGGCAATTGTGTGTGCGTGTCTGACTGAGTAAAGAGCAATGCTTTTTGGGCTACTCACACTCTGTGCAATTCATATATTCAACTTTGGCAGGGCTGCTGATGTCACTCACCTAGAAATACACCTCTGGGAAAGTTATAGCTCAATAATCTCTGTGACGCATCCTGTAACTGCATACTGCTTTAGTATGATAACGTAGTTAGGTAGGTGTTGTAACCCCAGACTTGGCAACTGTGTGTTTGTGTGTGGATCTGTGTGTGTTTTTGACTGAGTAAAGAGCAATGCTTTTTAGGCTACTCATACTCTGTACAATTCATATACTCATCTTTGGCAAGCCTACTGATGTCACTCACATAGAAATACACCTTTGGGAATGTCACACCCAGTAATCTCCATAGCGTGTCCTGTAACTGCATACTGCTGCAGTGTGATAACATAGGTAGGTAGGTGTGCTAACCAGACCTGGCAACTGTGTGTATGTGTGTGAATCTGTGTGTGTCTGACTGAGTAGAGAGCAATTCTTTTCAAGCTACTCACACTCTGTACAATACATATACTCAACTTTGGCAGGGCTGTTGATGTCACTCACCTAGAAATACACCTCTGGGAAAGTTATAACCCCGTAATCTCCATAGCGTGTCCTGTAACTGCATACCACTGTAGTGTGATAACGTAGTTAGGTAGGTGTTCTAACCCCAGACCTGACAACTGTGTGTGTGTGTGTGTGTGTGTGTGTGTTTGACTGCATAAAGAGCAATACTTTTTAGGCTACTCACACTCTGTACAATTCCTATACTTACCTTTGGCAAGCCTGCTGATGTCACTCACCTAGAAATACACCTCTGAGAAAATCATAACCCTGTAATCTCCGTAGCATGTCCTATACCTGCGTACTGCTGTAGTGTGATAAAATAGGTAGGTAGGTGTTCCAACCCCAGACCTAGCAACTGTGTGTTTGTGTGTGAATCTATGTGTGCGTTTCTGACTGAATAGAGAGCAATGCTTTTTAGGCTACTCACACTCCGTACAATTCATATACTCAACCTTGGCAAGGCTGCTGATGTCACTCACCTAGACATACACCTCTGGGAAGAGTATAGCCTACTAAACTCCGTAGCTCATCCTGTAACCGTGTACTGCTGTAGTGTGATTTAGAACTGTGGTAGGGTTCCATCCCCACCCATGGGAGTTCTGGATGTTTTGTGTGTGTTTCAATGTGTGTGTATGGAGCAATGCGTTATAGGCTACTCACTTGCAGTATATTTCAAATGCCCTACTATGGCAATCCTGCTGATGTCATCCATTGTAAAATACAACTTTGGAGTGACAGTTCATCTGTAATTCCTGTGGTGTTTTCTATAATAGCCCCATGCTGTAGTGTGATATAGAACTCTGTCAGAGGTTCTATTCCCACACATTTCATTTGTGGATGATTTGTGTGTGTCTCACTGTCTGTGTAGGGAGCAATGCATTTTAGGCTAGTCACTCACAGTACAGTTAAAATGCCCTATTTTGGTAACCCTGCTGATGTCATACATTGTGAAATACACCTTTGGGGAAGAGTACTCCAGTTATGTCAGTGGCACGTACTATAACTGCATAGTGCTGTAGTGTACTAAACTAGGTAGGTAGGGGTTCTACTCCCAGATATGACAGGTGTGTGTGTGTGTGTGTGTGTGTGTGTGTGTGTGTGTGTGTAACATACCTTTGTAGAGGTGGCTGTGAGAGTGTGACACCTGTGGCCAATGTGGAGGGGGTTTTACTCAGTTCTTTTATGGTGACTCTACTATATATCACCATATCAACCATACAGGGATACCAGATGTAAATTAGCTGAGAGGCTGGGCTGCAAATCCATACCCAGACATGTGACATCAAAGCCAGTCTATCACAGTTAGCAACTCCACTATTACCCAGAGCACACACACATGCCTAGAAAACAGCCAATATGTGGGTAGTACACTGCATATTGGCCACTGATGGTAACTCTGCAGTGATAGCAGTGGGCTACAGAGGGCATGGCACCCTTCCCATCTGTCCAATATGCACATACATGCAGACAGTGCACCTCCACCATGTTCCCAAATGGACACCTTCACCACCTGTGGTGCCTTCACATGCGACTCCCAATGGACATACCATGCCTGATAACATGCCTTGTATGGACAGATGATACTGACATCAGGGAATGCTGTTAGCATGCTATTAATGTAGGTGCAGGGTAAACCTGCTGCCCATTACCAGGTCCTGCCACAGGTAGGCAAGACTGGTACATCCAATGATAATCCATGTTCACAACATGGGCCAGATATGCCAGGTACAGTTCCACATGTCACTGTACATCCATGTGGGAGGTGTGCACATCCCAGACACTATCCATGTCATGGAGGAAGGAACATGTACATGGCAAGTGATGCACAGCATTGGCCGCACACAATAGTCATGCAGGTGACTGGATGGCGGATGTAATACCCACCTGTGTGGGCAGATGAAGAAACCACAGGCCTGAGGCACAATGCAGGCCATCATCATGTGACCTGATGCCAAGGTATACCCATCCCCTACCCTTGTACAGCCTGCTGGCACAGTTGACCACCACACACCTGTGCAGACATGCACCCATGCATGTTAGGACTGGCACCCTGTGTGTCCGTGTGTGTGTTGTATGGTGCATCTGACCACATCCACACTCACTACAACCCCCCAGGGCATACTGAAGCATGCTGTTTGATGTCTGACATCTCATCGTACTCTATGTCCATACAACCTCCATATGACCCGTGTGGTGCATGTGATACCTGCACATTGATGTGTTGTGGAAATCCCATTAATGATGAGTTGCACTCCTGGCCCTGCCAAGTGTGTTAATGTGCGTGCATCCCTGTGTGAGTGTGCCTGTGTTGATGCTGGCAGCTGTTCATGCAGACAGGCACATGCACATCACCTACCGTATATCTACTGTATCCATATTGCAGATGTCACTCATCATCACAAATATGCTCTTAGTGCTCCACAGCAGGTAACCCATGTGGCGCATCCAATAACTGCATCGGACTGTGATAGCACTACATAGTTGTTGGGGGTTTGATACCCTGAGCTGGTAGGTGTGTGGTACACACATGCTTCTCTTTTACTCTACCACCTCTCCCTGACATGTATTTGCCTCTGTCTGCCTCCCCACTCCCTCTCCAGTGGATTTGGAGACCCACACCTGCTATGCTTGGGCAGCAGCATGTGTAATTTAAGTGATGCTCATGATCAGCTGATGGCCTCTGGATGAATTGCAGCCCTCCCCTAGATGATTGCATGTGGAACGGCTGTAGTAACAGTCCCATAGCCAATTGCATGTAAACACACTCCAATATCTAGGAACAACATGGTGGTGTTGGCCCTTTACAGTCAATGTGAGCAGGAACTTGATGTGTTGTTTGGCAAACAGCATCTCAAATGGCTTAGGGATTTGCCTCTAATAACATGCACTATGGAAAGAGGGCAACAAACAGGAGGGGGATGTGCCTGACCTGACTACAGATTGCAAGTGCTACTATACTGCATGTGGAGTACTGTTTGTTTAACAGTCTTTGTCTGGATATGCCTGTCGTACATGCCGCAATACCTGCTATGTCAGTCCCATGTATATGAGGGGTGCCCATCCGCAGGGTCATCTGCAGACTGGGCAGTGTTGTGCCTTTGGTTTTATGTGTCAGCTACAGTGCACCTGTTTGTGGAATGCAGAAGGTAATTTGAGGATAGCAGGCAGTAGATGGTGACAGCCAGGAGAGTTACTGATGTCACATCCCTCATAGGACATATGGTGCAACAAACCGTGTTACGACAGTATGTGTATGAGGGTATTACAGTAACATGTCAATATTGGCCCCGTGTTTGTGCCTCTAGCCACAACTGTCAACCTTTGTACATATGTCATGCAGTAGGGGGTGCATATGTTCTATACTCTATAGTCATTGACAGCATATCTGATAACAAGCCAGTGAGATATCAGATCGTTACACATGTTATTTATAGTAGGGGTTATAATTGAGGACATAGCCTGGGCATTATTTGGTTGTGTGTGCAGTACTAAGGTATGTGTAATTCTGGTAATTGTCTACAGTGTGTGTGTATAGTGAATATGTACCTTGGCCTGTGTAGAGACTGTTGTAGATGTTATTGTTCCTGGTCCTGTTCTATCTGATGTTACATGCTGCTCCACTGTATGTCACCCTAACAGCTTACATGTTTGTAGGGGCGAACACACACATGTCCCATACCACAGTCAGGCATCAGACCACACTGTCTAGCGGCCCAGTATAAGTAGGGGTGTTGTGTGAGTAGCTCATATGAGGATGGTATAGGTCAGATAGTCCATATACTGTAATAGTATGCTAGCTTACCATATGTGGCTGTGGCTGTGTTCATTTTGGTTGTGGTTATGCAGTTTCATACAGGTGTCTGATACTCGTTGATGTGACATGCCTGTAGAGCCTGCTATCTATGCAGGTATATGTGTATACCCATGTGGGAGATGTAGCCCAGTGTTGAGTCATTCTGCCTGTAGCTTACACTGTGCTTTGTTACATGCCTAGCACATTACTGTACTTATCCAGTGAGATGACATGCCCAGATACTTGCCAGATGTACTTCTGTCGGGCCACCATGACAGTCATGTATGTCAGACAAAGCAGTGAGATGCTGTTCAGATGTATGTCACTAACTAGTGGGTAGTATTTGGCCATGGCACCTCTGTACCAGCAGTTATTATGTGTCAGGACAGACAGGGGTGTATGATTGCATAACCTATGGGGGCAAATAAAATTGCCAAAGATTCCAAAGACAACAACAAGGCATTCTATAACTATGTCAAGAATCTAAATGGCAATGCTCAGATCTGCTCTGAGCTAAAACAGAATGGCATTAAATATACTGATCCCAAGGATATTGCCAATATCCTGACAGATCGATTCAGTGCCAACTTCACCCCCCTCTCACCCCCTAAATGGCCCATCTCAACACCGGAAGATTGCCAAATTCCGGTAGTAACGGCCACACAGGTAAAAAATGCACTCTCCAAAGCTAAGAATACAGCATCCATGGGAGCAGATGACATCCCGGGCTGTGTACTACATGAACTACAATATGAAATGGCACCTCACCTAAGTGTCATGTTTAATCATAGCCTTCACCTCAGGTTTCATGCCCACTGAGACATATCTTGCTTACTGTATGACAACAGTTGTACCCATATGTGCCTGTATTCCAGACTCTGTCCTCCACCTGCATACCTGGCTTAGCACATGTGACATGCTGTCAGGGTTTGTTATGTAGTGGGCTGTGTGTATGTCATGTTGTCATTCCTACCATCCCTCCACTGCTGTTGTGTCCCCTACACACACTGGGGGGTTGGGGCCATATATGTGTGGGCTCCACCTACATAATACATGTGTGCCCTAATGCACTGCAGAGGGCAGTGTACGTAAGTGTGGTATATGGCCCATAGAAGTAAGTGTGTGAGGGGTGCACCATGACTAACCTAGGCTGTAACAACATGTGTGGGTATCTGGGGTGAGCTGCCTTAAGGTATCTGGATGTACATTACCATATAGTCCATTGGGGGTAAATGCATGCCTACTGCCTCCTGCCATACGGACTGTTCTGTTTGTCAGTGTGATTGTGATGGTGTCAGTTATGCCTTGTTATGTAACAGATACATCCCATTGTGTCAGCTGGGGTCTGTTCCCCCTAGAGATTGTGTACAGAGTGTAGATAGATGCTGCTGACCTATACATCTGCATTACATACTGTTGATTGACTGGTATGATGTGGGCTAGTCTGTCATTACTATTGTACTACTAGAAGGCCTCGGCCTGGCCAGCAACCTGACCAGACTACTGTCTCAGTATAACTGTTTCACAGTTGCATTACACTCTTCATATGGATGTCAGTGTCTAAACAGCTATATGACTTGGCATATACAACTGTTATAGTACACAAATATAGCTTTCACATTCATTTATGGGCACCTGTGTGTGGTGTTATACCCTTTGATATCTCTGTGGGTATGTGTTGCGGCTATGAATGTCATTCGTATGGGTGGCTCATACAGTCTCCAGTTGGTAAGGTGGTGACTGTAGGAATACTGGCTGCTCAATATGTGTGCATGTACTACATATGTATTGTACTGTACGTATCTCTGTGGTGTGTGTATGTGTAAATATATATATATATATATATATATATATATATATATATATACACACACATATATATATATATATATATTTATATATATATATATATATATATATATATATGGATCTAGGACGTTTGCTCGAGTGAGCAAACAACCAAAACCCAAACGGCCGGGCATACTTACGTGAAAGTGCTTTTCACCGAAGAAGCACTTTCGTGTAAGTATGCCTGTTGCCGAGGCTGTACTATGGTGTGGGTAAGGGAAATTTCCCTTTTCCCCACTGTAGTGCGGTGTTGGAGAGAGAATATTAAAATAGGGTTGTGGGGGGGCACAGCACCCCACATGGGGGGTGCAGGGGGGTGAAGCCCCCGTGCTAAAATGTAAATGTAGTGTTTTATTTTTATTTTTGTAACATGCTTTAACGAAAGTGCTTTTTCGATAAAACCGCTTTCGTTAAAGTGTGTTCGGTTATTATGGATTTGGACATTTGCTCACTAGAGCAAACGTCCTAGATCCATCTATATATATATATATATATATATATATATGGTTCCCTATCAGAAGCCTGAAACACTATAAGCCTGAAAATCAAAATCCTGAAAACTATAGACTGAAAGACCAAAATCCTGAAAGACCAAAATCCTGAAACTCAAAATCCTGAAAACACAAAATGGACATACTGACGTCATTGTGGCTTTGCTATTGTTAGCCCTGTGGTGTTGGGTCATGCGTTGGGTTCAGGTAAGTGTGCGGTTGGTGTTATGTTAGGGTTAGGGGTGGTTTAAGTGAGTTAGGGTTAGGGCGCAGGTTAGGCATGTATGCAATAGTGACAAATATTGGGGTTGGGGCGGTTTAAGTGAGTTAGGGTTAGGGGCTGGTCAGGTGAGTGTGCGATAGTGACGGACCTTAGGGTTAGGGTTAGGGTCAGGGTCAGTTGGTAGATATTAGTGTCTTTATAGTGACATATTAGCATTATTTGTGTTTTCAGGATTTTGAGTTTCAGGATTTTGGTCTTTCAGGATTTTGGTCTTTCAGTCTATAGTTTTCAGGATTTTGATTTTCAGGCTTATAGTGTTTCAGGCTTCTGATAGGGAACCATATATATATATATATATATATATATATATATATATATATATGCCTGTATCTGCATATATCTGTGTATATGTATCCTAGAGATGGCCATGTTGTGTGTGGTCCTGGTTATAGGATCTGCAACACTTGTTACTGTATTACAGGGGGGACGTGCTTGGCAGGGGGGAGTATACCTATTCGTACCAGATGTATATTGTGTGGGGCTTCTCAACGCCATTAACATTGCATGAGGACATATATGTTTTTGTTATATTCCCATTGTTATCACCAGATGTCTGTCTGTATACACCTATATATGTACATGTATATATCTGCTGACATATACATGACCTGCTGTATATATTTACACATGCAGATGCAGACATATATATATATATATATATATATATATATCCCTAGATGTAGGCATTTGCATGTATATATGTTCATATATATTTATATATGTGTATATATATATATATATATATATATATATATATATATATGTATATATATATATATATATATCGCCAAAAACCAAAGCCCAAAAAGTCGTTGAATACAAAATAACAGTCCCAAAGCTGTGAGTGGATGCTCGCAAGTATCAAATCACAAAGGCACAAATGAAATTACGTTAAAAATACGCCATAAGCGATAACAGTGAAATATTGAAAACTGGTTTAATGAGACGTAAGCGCTTTCACTATACAAATAGCTTCCTCAGACGTTAACTTTCAAAACACAAAGCAACATATATAAGGGGAAGCAACACACCTCCCATGATCGGAGATAGATGTCATTTCCTGTAAGCGTGACTCACAAACAAAACAAAAATGCATATATAAAGACATATAAATGAGCCGCACATAATGTTGTAATGCGATGAAATAACTCGGCCACTATTGTTGCCACATGACGTTAAAAACATAGATTAAAGCCAACGGCTTTCTATATTTCACTGTCATCGCTTATGCCGTGTTTTTAACGTAATTTTTATCTGTGCCTCTGTGATTTAATATTTGCGAGCATTCACTCACAGCTCTGGGATTGTTATTTTGTATTTTACGACCTTTTGGGCTTTGGTTTTTGGCGACATTCATAACGTTTGCTGTGGTGGATACTGCTACTGAAGACTACTTGAGTGAATCTAGGAATATGACCAACGCTACAGAACCGAAGGGTATGCAGCGGACTATGAGCAACAACACTACTGACGTTGGGGAACCGAATGGTACACAACGGAACATTAATCAAGGCAGGCTGGATATATTTTCCTCATTTTTTCAAACGAGTGATAATCCACTTCTTACAATGGAAGATTTCACTCCTGTGACTGAAGACATGGCAATTGACAACAGTATTATGGTAAGACAACTTAAGAGGGAAATTGAAAATGATTTATTCAAGTATAAACGCCTTTTGTTACAAAGACAACATTTAGAGGCGAGCTTGTTTTTTAATGTAGTACCACGTGGTCTTCGCATATTAAATATGCCTACCTACGGGAACACATACCCTGATTTACTTGCCAAATGGCAAGTTATTAATCTACAAGCAAGCAGGGCACATATGAAACTAATTATTGACTTTTTTAAGCCTATAGAGGAAGATCTGGTCACCAATGTCAATTTACAAGAACAACACCTTGCTGATATCATTGGAACGGATTTAGCCAGTGCGTTTGTGCAAGAAGTGATGGATAAAGTTTCTAGATTTGGCAATGTGTTGCTTAAACAAAAGAAAAGTAAATTATGCAGGGACAAACAGGATTTTCAATCTAATAATGTGTTTTTATGGCCAAGGGCTAGTGGTGGTGATTTACGTAATCACACCAAATCCACACATCAAGCCAATGGACCACAAACAGTACCCTCTAGGGCAACGATTCATAATAAGACCCATATTACTGCTGGAGATAAAGCATTGAGATCTAATGTAACAATTGACTCCAACAACACAGGGATTGATTCTATTAATACAGGAATAGGTGACACCAATCCTAAAGGTATGAGGCTTAATGCCCCGAGGGGGTCTCCACATGGAGTTGACACCCCACGGTCTGTGACATCCGTCTATTTTACTCCCGCACAAGTTCCGCCAATTGATAACACCAGCCACAGTGGTGCTACAGTTCGTAGGAAAATACAACTGGACAAACTACAGGTTGTGGATAAGCGGGATTTTCCGGATGTCCCCCTACCAATTCGGGCAGGGCGAACGAGGTCAATCGACTATATAACAGAGAAGGACCCCAATGGGAGGGACAAAGAAGTAGACACATTGAATCTACCACGGAAGAGATGGACCAACGATCGTTAGTCTGGAACATATCCAAGCATCGGTTGAATGAAAATGAATTATCGGTTCTGGAAAAAGGGTTGACCTTTATCCCGAGCACCAAGTTGGACATCAGTGATATTTTAATAGCTGTAAGGCTATTTATTAGAGATGTTGGCCTGAAACTTCAGTTCCAGTCTGACAGTTCTACAAATGGACAATGTTTCAGACGTAAAAGTCTTTACAATCCACCATTGAATTCAAGTTTAGACACTTTTCTCAAAGGGGTCGAGAACCAGATATATCAAGGCCTTGATTATGCCCCATACCGCACTGATGGAAATTTGTCACAACCGGATAAAAATGCATTAGCAGATTTGAGGAGTAATGATGATATTGTCATTAGACCTGCGGACAAAGGTGGCCGCATTGTGCTAATGGATAGATCCTTTTATGTCAACACCATGTTGGAAATGTTGAATACACCATCATATGAGAGAGTAGATGAGCATTTTGTACAACTATGTTTAAAGAATGTTTCTTGTACCTTGGATGAATGTAACAAACTTGGCGTACTTACCAGGGAATTGTCTGATTACTTTCGAGTGGATTCACCATTGTTACCTAGTATTAATGGTCTCCCGAAAGTACATAAGAACCCGTACAGACCTCCGTTGAGGCCTATTGTAGCTGGAGCTGGGTGGCTCACTGAGCCCATCTCCATCTATCTGGATTTTAGGCTCAAAGCAGTATTATCTAAGTTTCCGTACATCCTTAGGGATACGGGTCAGTTCCTGAGTGACTTGTTTGAGTCAATTAACTCCATTGAGGACAGATCTGATTTGGTTATGTCAACTTTTGACGTAGTTTCACTGTTTACGTGCATACCGAATCTTGAAGGTATAGAGATGGTGAAAACCTTATTAGCAGATCATATGCCTATGGTTGAATGTGATTTCATCTGTTTATTGTTGGAATTAATACTTGAGAATAACTTATTTACGTTCAGCAATGGCATATATAGACAAGCCACTGGAGTTGCTATGGGTACAAGCTGCGCGAACTCATATGCCAATCTAGTGATGGCAGCTTGGGAGAACAATACATTGATGAACAACAACAATATTGTTTTCTATAGGAGGTTCGTGGATGACCTCTTCATCATCTGGAGAGGTACGACAGAATCGTTGATTCTGTTCCACGATTACCTTAATAGCCTACCAGGCTTTCTCAAGTTTACGATGGAATGTTCCAATGAATCCATAAACTACTTGGATACGACTATCACCAAATCTGGTGATTCCTTTTCTACCAACGTTTACAGGAAAGCATGTTATGTACCGTCGTATCTGGCTAATGACAGTATGCATGATTGTAAGATCTTTAACAGCATAGTTAAGGGTCAAGCACTCCGTCTCTCTCGCCTATGTTCTAGTGAATCTGATTTTGTACAAGAGTTGGAGAAGTTAAAGGACAATTTTATTGTTAGAGGGTATGATCCTAAGGCTGTTAATAGCCAATGCCAACAAGCCTATGATTTGAGATCAAGCCGAGGTAAACCTTACTTCGGCAATGGATATTCAAGCAATTTTAAGAGATCTGACCAAAGGAAACAGTTATCTCTGGTCATGCCATTAGGTACCAATACACATTTTGTGCAACAAGTCATTAACGACAATTGGAATTCATTAATGGCAGATCAAGAAATTAAGAAGATTGTGGGCAACTGCCCCAGATATGTTTTTAAGAACTGCAGTAACTTGAAACAACTGTTGTGCTTTCCAAGGCTGACTGATCCTACACACACCATGGCTCCACCATGGCAATTGGGCACGAAGAGATGTGGTTCCTGTGCTCAGTGTGACCACATTGATACCTCAAGGTTTTTTAGATGTCCTAATGATGGGAAATTGTGGGAACTACATAATAGTTCGAATTGCAACACCAGAAATGTTGTTTATGTAGCGCACTGCCAGGTTTGTTTTTCGTTTTACGTTGGAAAGACAAATAGATCAATAAGAGAAAGAATTTGTGACCATCTTTATGCCTACAGGCGAAAAGAAGCATACAGCGCCATTTCCAAGCATATGCTTGTCCATGGAGATGAGCATAAGTTTCTGTTTCAAGTTCTACAAGTCATACATCCGACAGTGAGGGGTGGGGATATTCCTAACCTCACTGAGGAGTTAGAGTTGAAGTGGATTTTTAGGTTGGGTGCGCATAGATGTCTAGGCTTGAATGAGTCCTTATCTATGAAACCCATATTAAAAGCTAGACCTCTATGATCTTTATTTGCATTGGTACTTTCTAGCCAAATACTGGTTTCTATCAATTAGCATAGCTAGGGGCATTGTTTGTTTTGATCCATAACAGCTATATGGTTGTTATATATTAGTCTTTACAAGTATGTTAGTTGCCCACGAAATTTTAGCCATATATGCGTATAGACGTTTAGGCTTGAATGGGCTTTCACCTATTTTACTCATATTACAAGCTAGACCTCTATGATTTATACCTTATTTGCACCAGTATTTCTAAGCTAAGTATCAAATTTTTTATAAAAATTTTTTATAGTTAAAGGCATTCTTTGTTTCTATCTATTATAGCCACACGGCTGTTATATATTAGTTTTTATAAGTACGTTGGTTGTCCGTTTAGATTTGAATGGGGTTTTTATCTATCTAACCCATATTATAAGATAGACTTTTATGATTTCTATTTTATTTGCACCAGTATTTCCAAGCTAAGCATTGACTTTTTAGTTAAAGGTATTTTTTGCTTATATTAATTCTAGCCATATGGTTGTTATATATCAGCTCTTATAAGCATGTTAGTTATCTGTGATAAAATTTTTATTTATATTTTATATACTAATTGATATTTTGTGTAGACTATTTAATTTGTCTTGTTCGTTATACGCTAAACATCCATGGAAATGTGAAGGTTGTTTTAGACAGCATAAATTACGTTTGATCGTTCTGTTTGCATTTTTGCAGCCATCGGCTTTTTAACATATGTTTTTAATGTTATGTGGCACTCATAGTGGTTGAGTTATTCCTGCAGCCATTGGCTTTTAACTTATGTTTTTAACGTTATGTGGCAACAATAGTGGTTGAGTTATTTGATCGCATTACAACAATATGTGTGGCTCATTTACATGTTTTTATATATGCATTCTTGTTACATTTGTGAGTCACGCTCACAGGAAATGACATCTATTTGCGATCACGGGAGGTGTGTTGCTTCCCCTTATATATGTTGCTTTGTGTTTTGAAAGTTAACGTCTGAGGAAGCTATTTGTATAGTGAAAGCGCTTACGTCTCATTAAACTAGTTTTCTATATTTCACTGTCATCGCTTATGGCGTGTTTTTAACGTAATTTTTATCTGTGCCTCTGTGATTTAATATTTGCGAGCATTCACTCACAGCTTTGGGATTGTTATTTTATATATATATATATATATATATATATATATATATATACATATATATATATATATATATATATATATATATATATATATATATATATATATACACACACACACACACACACACACACACACACACACACACATATATATCTACATATATCAATATGTTGTACCTGTTTAGACATTAATATATTTACTCACACACATATATATCTATATGTTGCAATACATTCTTTGTACTGATGAATGACTGGAAAATCACTTTGTGTATGGTTTGCAGGGTCCAGGGTATGAGCCTTGCAGAGGCAGTTTATTTTGTTGCTGGCCAGAACACTCCCACTTACCCCCATGCTAACCTCTGTAAAATGAATGGAAAAAAAGGTTGATAGGAAAGTGGTGAAAAAGGGGCACAAAGAGGGTAAGACAGTAGGGGAAATAGCTAGGCACGTGCAGGAAGGGTGTAGGAAAGGTCTATACTTGCCCATTTCTGCTACAGCAACAGCTGTGCATAAACAGTGAAGCTGGAGGTAGATTTGGACCCTCAAATCCCTGGGAGAGGGGTGACGACAACATAAATACATTGTGATGTCAATTAGACCAGATTACATGTGTCCAGTGGACATGTGTGCAGAATGGACAGCCATGTATGGGGTGAGATTGTTTCATGGGAACACATTGCCCCTCCATTATCTTTTCAGGTGAGAGTGGGATGTTGAGGAGGGGCTGTACGTATATTTGGGGATGGAGGATGGGTAGGTTAACAGACGTGACGCACAAGACTCATACAGGGGTGGTATGTGACACACGTGGGGGGTGAACACCTTGATAGGGAGGGGTGTTGGGATATCGAAAGCCCACAAGCCCCCTAGTGGTAACAGTGGGACTGAGGTTACCACCCATGGGCAGTCACCAAGGTGTCACCACAGTGCCATACTCTTGTGAAATATGACTGCAGACCATCCTTCTGCTGACACATGTACACCTGCAACACAAATGGATAACATTATGGAGATAACAATCACTGTTACTGACAGCTGAAATGCATCATAGCTGCATGGCTACACTACCTGACATGTATGCATTACACATTATCCCTGACAACCTCTTACACGGCAGTACATTACAGCACTCTATAACAGTCACCATGTGCATCAGAACCATATTAACTTGTCCCTTAATCGATATTATGGATGACAGAGATGTGGCACAGGTATCATCATATGACCAGGGTGTGTTGCTGGTTTACCAGAGGCCAAGGGTGGTCCATACCTGTGTCACCATGAGTATGGGTGAGGGGTTTGGGTCAATGATTGGGGCATGGTGATGTGGTGTGTGTTGGTATAGGGTTGCTCTAGGTGTGGTTGCATAGTGTGTGGGTATGCATGCACACAGTCCTGCCATGTGGCCGCCCTATACAGGTGTTGTTGGATAGCTGCAAACCATACCTGGCAGGGTGTGCAGTTCAATGCCCCTGGCCACGGACGTGCTGACTGTGCTTGCCAGGGGTTCCATGGGCAGGGGTGTTGGGATATCGAAAGCCCACAAGCCCCCTAGTGGTAACAGTGGGACTGAGGTTACCACCCATGGGCAGTCACCAAGGTGTCACCACAGTGCCATACTCTTGTGAAATATGACTGCAGACCATCCTTCTGCTGACACATGTACACCTGCAACACAAATGGATAACATTATGGAGATAACAATCACTGTTACTGACAGCTGAAATGCATCATAGCTGCATGGCTACACTACCTGACATGTATGCATTACACATTATCCCTGACAACCTCTTACACGGCAGTACATTACAGCACTCTATAACAGTCACCGTGTGCATCAGAACCATAATAACTTGTCCCTTAATCGATATTATGGATGACAGAGATGTGGCACATGTATCATCATATGACCAGGGTGTGTTGCTGGTTTACCAGAGGCCAAGGGTGGTCCATACCTGTGTCACCATGAGTGTGGGTGAGGGGTTTGGGTGAATGATTGGGGCATGGTGATGTGGTGTGTGTTGGTATAGGGTTGCTCTAGGTGTGGTTGCATAGTGTGTGGGTATGCATGCACACAGTCCTGCCATGTGGCCGCCCTATACAGGTGTTGTTGGATAGCTGCAAACCATACCTGGCAGGGTGTGCAGTTCAATGCCCCTGGCCACGGACGTGCTGACTGTGCTTGCCAGGGGTTCCATGGGCACATGCAGGTACAGACCTTGATGTGCTACTCTTCCATGATGATGACATGTGTCCGCTAGAACCATGTCCCACCTGGGACTGGCCAGGGCCACATGCATGAGGCCTGCTGTGGTGTGGTGTGGACAGCACCCCCAGTCATGTGCTGGAGCTGGTACTGCCACTACGGGTGTGGCTTGGTGTCCTGGCATGTCCACGTTGACTACCAGCTGCTGGTGTTTCTGGCCTACATCCACATGGATGTCGCACCACTCCCACCACATGTTTAAGTATGGACATCCCACAGTCGAGGAGGCCCACCATCTCACCCCACCATCTATCCTTGACCTTGATATTTTCACAGAGGGTAACAGCAATGTCATGGAGGGTGCCACTTACAGATGAGAAAGCAGCCCTCTTCAGCCTCAGGCCCTGTATGGTGTGCATGTCCATATGTGCCTGTGTCCCATTACAGCCTGAAACATGTTCCTGGTGGTACCACTTGTGGTGCCTCTGCCAGTGGCATGATGACCAGTGGCCCTCCCACAAGCACCAGGGTACATCTGCCAATGTGGTGGCCTGCCGGACATCTGGCTATGCCGACTGTGACCCGACACAGTTGGCATAGACACCACACCTTCCTGGTTACTGGCACCAACCAACAACTGTCCTTCTGCTATGGGCCACGTTTGATGGGGTTTTTAGGTATATGTATATGTGTACAGACATGTGTGTTTTTTCCCCCCCACAGGTGGCAAGGTGGGTCAGGTTCCCTTCTACATGCAAATTGAGGTAGGTGTCCATACAGACACTGATAATGATGATGAAACTGGTGAGGCACAGGTGGTGTTGTCAGAGGCCGACACTGCGACTACATGTGTCATCACCCTCCTAGCTACCCCAAGCCTGCACACAGTTACAGTGCCCCTACAAACCCCATCAAACGTGGCCTATACAGCATTGCATAACAGTACGCACACTTACAGTCTCACACACACACACACACAGTCACACACACACACACACACACACACACACACACACACACACACACACACACACACACACACACGCGCACACACACACGTGCACCAAACAAACACTGACAGTCCACCTTACTACTTCCCTTGCCCTGGGTTTACAGACAGTCCCACATTCAGTTACAGATGTTCCCCATCCTGAATGGCACTTGCTAACATATATTTATTAATACTTCCCATTAACATATCATACCTCTCCATGTCTACACATGTGATCACAACACATGACCTGTTACTCCATCACCTCCCTGACTTTGGTGGAGTAGGTAGTACATGGCCTCACTGCTGCCATCCAGTAACACCCCATGTATGTCCATTCATGGTGTACATGGCCCTATATGGTTGGAGCTGCTACATTCACTACATATGTCACACACTGGAGCCTCATACTACAGTCCTGATCAGTCTATGCCACATCTGCTGCACAATCAACCATCATGCGGACAACAGTAATACTTGAATACACTCACTGATGTGGTGTGGTTGTGTGGTAATTCCCCATTGCATTAGTAGTGCTGCAAATGTGGGTAGCCAGTTATCTATTTGCTCCTGGCATTATGATGTGTATACCTGGTATGTACCTTCCTTCCCAATGCATGTTCTGTGCTACAGACTTTATTATGCTATCAGCTGTCCTTTGTTCACATATTGGACAGGCTGTCCTGGTGTCTCATGTGTCACTACATCTACAGCACAATCCCAAGGAGAAGTGCTGCCATGTGATCAATCCCACTATCGCCTGTGCATACATGGACACCCGCTCAAACAGACACATATGCATACACACATCAGACATGCATCGACCACACTCCACCAGATTGCACTTATACACACATTCATCACCCCCCCAACACACACACACACACACACACACACACACACACACACACACACACACACACACACACACACCTATGTGTGGGGTTGCACACCTTTTGTACACACAGTCCTCCCATTACCCTTCTGTCAGCAAGCATTATATCTGCTGCTCAACAGCATGCAGTGCAACCATAGTGGCCTCATCACAGTGGCAGTATACATGTGTGTGATGCATGGGATGTGTTGGTTGGTGATGGCCCATCCCCTTGTTAACACTGCACCCATGTATGAAGTGTTACTGTCACCCTGTTCTGCTCCCTGCCTTGTACTGTGCACCATACCACAAAAGTGTACAAACCATTGCTGCTTATGTACTACTGTGTCTGTTATGTCAACTCCAATGCTCACAGCCCCTATGTGTTATAGCACCTCATACATGGAATGATATGTGAACGGATATAATTTGTGAATGCCTGATGTCTGCTTTACAGATCACAACATCAGCAGTGCATGTATGACCAGTACAGGACTATTACACTGACACCCACAAGACCTTACCATGGCTGTGGGGGTGTACCCTGCACATGTCCCAAAACTCTGCATGGTTACAAGGTCTACTCATGTGCACATCCCTTGGAGTGCACACACTGCTGTCACTATTGCTGTGGGGTCAGGGTTACGTCTGCCATAGTTACATAACCTGATTGTGTGCAGTTACAGCCATGAGGGTGGTGTTTCACACATGTCCCTACTATAGGCCGTGTGTCCTGCCATACTCCCCATCCCTGTGAACACATTGCAGAATGACAGGATGTTAGGTATCTTGCATGTGTCTTTTGTACCCTTCCAATACCCCAGCATGGTCACTACTGTGACGCAGTGCATTTCACAACAAAACGTGAGCATGTACAGCATGCAGTATGGGTAGGTGTGTTAGATGTGTGCTTGGAATATCTCATAGCCATTACATGCACAGTGTCTTGTCATGCATGAACATGAACCATACTCACCGACTACAGGCTGCTGCTGTGGTGGTATCCTGGAGGGACCTACATAAGAGTGTAAGAATGTTGTTGTCAGTGGCCACAGCTGTGGCATTCATAAAGGGTGAGTGCAGCATTACATTACAGCTACAGTAAGGGTCCACAATACTTCAGCTTATGCACGTCTGTTTATTACTACTACACAGCAGCAGACTATGTATATGACATCTCAGATTTGCATGATGTACCTGTACAGATGCAGATGCATACACATGAGTGGTGTACTAATGTGCCCTGGGTTCTTACCTTCACGCTCCTCAGCCAGTGTATCAGTGGTGCCCACCTCCACAATGCACTGTGCCAGTTGTTGGTGCTGCAGGTGGGCAGGTGCCACAAGTCTCCTGAGTAGCTCCTCCACAACGGTGAGGGGTTGATGGATGGCTTGCCCCTCCCTGTTGTGAGGTAGTCTCCCCATACAGCAGCAGCATGCCGAAGTACATGGCGAAGCAGGTCGCTGCAATGATGCCAGACCTGCTCATAGCTGTGGTTATGCAGTCTGACATCATTGACTCTGTGGAGTAGTTTGTTCTACAGGGTGGTCCTCTCCTGCTGATCTTGGGCTGTTTGTGCCATGCTTTGTGCTATGTGATTTTAGCCATGCTCCCTGTGGGGACACTATCTCTGCTGGCCAGTTACAGACTATTTCACCTGCATGCTATTGTCAGTGCCACTAAATATATATATATATATATATATATATATATATATATATATATATATATATATATATAAATAAATACATATATATCTACGTATATGTATATGTGTACATATATCTTGTGGGTGTTTATATACCTACATCTATATGACTGTCTGTATATCTGTAGACATACCTGTCTAATTATATATCACACAGATAATTATCTATATGTGGGGTGCATACAGACATCTGGTCCACATTCTGTAACTGTCTTTCATTCACAGCTACACTGTTCTGCCTTACTGAAATGCAGCCAGGTGTCTCATATGAACACAGACTAACATTAGGGTGGTATATATGGTGAGCGATTGCTTGTAAGCCTATTATACACTTATGCCATTTGTGCATGCTGCATTAGACATTAGCATGACTATCCTGCATGTGGTGTGTTCTGACATCCATGTGTCTATCATGACGGCAGTACTTCCACCACCAGCTATTGCCCACACTAACATACCAAACACATGTATTATGGCTTAAATATTTGTCATTCCTTGCTGATCTGAAACAGTTGGCGGGTATGTCCCACTGTCTACAGGGACAGACAGTATTGTCCAGAGCAGTTGTTCAGCAGAACTTCATTACAGGGACAACTAGAGATGGCACATATAAACATTACACATCATATTTCCTACTATTCTCTACCACATACTACTTTTAATTACATACATATATGTTTTACATACCTGTCATCCTTTTTCCTGACAGCTGTGACTTCCTGTTGTTGTTTATAGTTTACTTTATTTTCTTATTTTCAGTGTGTGTGTGTGTGTGTGTGTGTGTGTGTGTGTGTGTGTGTGTGTGTGTGTGTGTGTGTGTGTGTGTGTGTGTGTGTGTCTGTGTGTGCCTCTCCACTAGAGTGATTGAGCTGGTTTGAATGGATTGCAGCATGGCTTTTGTAAGTGATGCACATGATCAGGTGATGGGCTCTGCACCAATCAGTGTGCAACAGTTGCTAATTACATGCAGCCTGCTGTGTAGTACTTCAGATAACCACTATCATGGCAACCCAGTACTATAAAATACTGACTTATGTGGGCGTTGTCCCTTAACCTTTCCAGTATGGAGGACAACCTTCCTGTATGTGGGCAGCAGTGTTACAGACAACAGTTTGCAACACCTCTTACAGCAGGAATTGCAGACAGAGGCCAATTACACATTCCTATGAGGTTCCAGACCTACAGACAGAGTGAGTAGTGTTCATATGCGCATTGTATATTGCTGGTCTTGCAGTGTTTGTGTGTACATAGTTGTTTAGGATGGAATTCAGTCTGTCTGCATAGCTATGAACTGTGGGCCTATCCACATGATGGCCAGTGGAGTGCGTGGTTGGTTTGGTCTGTGCACTACACAGGTCTTGCCCTACATGTATCACTGGCAGTCTGTCTGTTGCATACTATCAGTACATAGCTACATCCATTTGTGTTTCTGATGTCGTATTCCTGCATAAGGGTATGTTGCAACAAATCCTGTAACACCAGCAATATCCAGGATGTGTAACAGCAATATTGCAGGTATGGCCATGTGTGCCTGCCTCTGGCCTCCACATATATGGCAGGTTTTGTCCTGCTGTGACACAGTTATGGGGTTGTTGGGTAATGGCCTATCATTATTTATTGCTAGCATTCCTGCTACCATCCCAGTCATATCGTGGATTCCCACAAAATATGTTGGTCAGGGTCCAAACATGGTAACCGATACATTGACATTACTACAACTATTACATTCCCCCCTAGGGCTTGAGACTACAGGGTGTAATTGGAGGCTGCTGAAATACATCAGTAATTGTTGATTGTTACCTATCTTGAAGGCAAATTTTTTGTCTACTGTTGTACTAATTGAAGTCCTTGCCCTGGACAGCATAGAATGTTATATATCCACATTGCTTGCATCTACTGTTTTGTGTGGGCCTTGCATTTATCACTGATTACATATGTCAGACTTCATGTGCTATAAGTAATGGCATGCATTATTGTATAGTACACAAATAAAGATTTTCTGTGTATGCATACCTGTGTGTCGTGTCATGTCCTTTGAATTGTGAATAGGTATATGTTTAATGTAAGTATTCTCATTTGTGAGAATGGTTGCCACACTGCACATTTCACAGGTACCAGTTACAGGGCTTGTGGCTGAGGGATGTACTTTGTACCCAATACTTCCACACTACTCCTACATATGTATGGCTACTAATACATTTTGTCTGTGTGTATGTATATGTACATATATATATATATATATATATATATATATATATATATATATATATATATATATACATATACATATATATTTGTATATACCTAAACATATTTGTCAATGTATAGATGTGTGTGTACCCCTTCCACATTGTACATTCCCTAAGTTAGAATGACATTTCTGCATGTTATGTTACATATATCGCCCTGACATTTACAGGTGAATTGGCTTACTGTGAAAGTATTGTGGCTGTGTTGTGGAGGGTCCTGTAGCCAAAATATGCATGTGCTGGGTATTGGATTGCACAGCATATCCATTAGGGCTGTGGGGGGGGGATAACATAGCACTAATTACCAGGTATCTCTCATTTGAGCCCCCACCCCCATTAACAGTACATATGGTCTGTTATGTTGTAGTGAGTGGTTCAGGTGTTTGTTCCCATGTAGTAATGCTATACACAGTTCTGTCTGTATCTATATTTATATACATCTATAGAAATATTTATATGTGTATATATATATATATATATATATATATATACATATATATATATATATATATATATATATATATATATATATATATATCACTATCTATCTGTCTACATTTCCAGATATATATCTGTCCATATGTCCATGCATGTTCAGATCATATTTTTGGCCTGTACTTTCTGTTGGCAGTTGACATGGATGATCACAGGACTGTAGTCAATAACTAGTGCCAACACTTTTGTGTTTCAGACTTCATCTTCTTCAAGATATGTGTTCTAATACATATCACCGTGTGACTATCAACACATATGGTTTTCCCATACGAGCTGTGTTGTCACCGGTCTATGGCAGATATGGGTTAGTAACAGTCAACAGCATTCAGGATTAGTTATAACAGCATGCATAGGTATTCCCATTAACCTGACACACCAGATTTAACACAGTTGCAGAGCAAGCAGAACACATGTATATAGGGAACAACAGTGGCCATTACAAGAGCATGCAGGTGTCATTGATGGCAACAGGCCACCAATATGGGTGTATTTTAACATGGCACATGCAAAGAAACAAATGTGAATATGTATAACCCATTAGGACATATGTCCCAACAAATGTTTGGACTGTACACATATCAGTTGAGGAGTGTCATTGGGTTATTTGCACATATGGTAGGGGTGAGAGATTGTTCAATTAACAACTGACATATCCTTGTAGTTTTCATGACATTCCTAGTCACTGCAGTGATCTTTCCCTCACAAGTATTATTACAGTACCCAATAGCCTTATATTATACACTGGTATGCTTATACTTTTGTGTTTCAGACTTCATCTCCTTCAAGATATGTGTTCTAATACATATCACCGTGTGACTATCAACACTGTAGGTGTCTTAGAGCAGTATTTGACATATATCCCTACTTGTACCCACATTTTGGCACACTTTGTCCAGAATTCTTGCATTAAGTGGTTGTGTGGTATGATACTACTACTACATTTTCTGTACTGTTGACTGCTTATGCTGGATGATATGTTTGTGAAAACAACAGGTTATTTATATCTGCTGTGGTTTAGTGGTAGATCACTTTGTGTATGAAGTACAGGTTCCTGGGTTTGAGCCTTGGACAGAACAAGGGACATTGGCTTCTGAAGGATTAAGGCACTTTTTTGCAGTTGTCAACAAGTTTGCGTGGGTCTGCGCGATGGCAAGCACTGCTAACCTCCGCTTATGGTTTCATACAGTCAGTTAGCTTTTGATTTCTCAACCTGTGTAGGAATAGCTTACCCCTGCACAAGCCCGTGCAAAACCACTTACTGCTGCTTAAAAGTGTTGACTGCCACTTACCGCCGCACTAATTTCTTTGAAATAAAACAAAAAGGGGTTGATAGGAAAGTGGTTAAAAACGGGGCACAAAGAGGGAAAGACAGTAGGGAAAATAGCTAGGCATGTGCAGGAAGGGTATAGGAAAGGTCCATAGCTGCCCATTTCTTCTACAGTAACAGCTGTGCATATACACTATATTTTCAGGTACATTTGGACCTTCAAACCCCTGGGGGAGGGGTGAGGACAACATATATTCATTGTGATGCCAAATAGACCAGATTACATGTGTCTAGTGGACATGTGTGCAAAATGGACAGCTATGTGTGGGCCGTGATTTTGTTGTGAGAACAGATTGCCCTTTTCTTATTTTTCAGGTGAGAGTGGGATGTTGGGGAGGGGTAGTAGGTATATTTGGAGAAGGAGGTTGGGTAGGTTAACAGACAAGACACACAAGATGCATACAGGGCCGGTATATGTCACATGTGGGGGGTAAACACCTTGTATGGGGTGAGGTGTGTGGAAGTCGCAAGCCCATGAGTCCCCAACTGGAAACAGTGGGACTGAGGTCCCCACCCATGGCCAGTCACCACTGCACCTTCATGGCCCCAAAGGTGGCTGTGCTGGGGGCTGTGTAGGAGTGGCAGGTTCACCCTCTAATAGCACCACTCAGCCCACAAGCTGGTGTAGCCGCTCTCAATACTCCAGATTGAGCTCCCTACACACTACGGCCCGGGCCTGTTGATGGGTGACAGGTTCCCTGTCTGCGTCCACTCTGAGGGGGGATGAGCCCCATCCCCTACAGCGGTTCCTCTCGAAGGTGGAGCAGGGCCCACGGAGGAGGAAGTCCCAGGCCAGGCCCCAGAGGTGCTGGTGCCTGGTGCCATGGCCAGCTGGGGTGGGACAGGTGGGTCTGCTGGGACCGGCTTTCCCATACGAGCTGTGTTGTCACCGGTCTATGGCAGATATGGGTTAGTAACAGTCAACAGCATTCAGGATTAGTTATAACAGCATGCATAGGTATTCCCATTAACCTGACACACCAGATTTAACACAGTTGCAGAGCAAGCAGTACACATGTATATAGGGAACAACAGTGGCCATTACAAGAGCATGCAGGTGTCATTGATGGCAACAGGCCACCAATATGGGTGTATTTTAACATGGCACATGCAAAGAAACAAACGTGAATATGTATAACCCATTAGGACATATGTCCCAACAAATGTTTGGACTGTACACATACCAGTTGAGGAGTGTCATTGGGTTATTTTGCACATATGGTAGGGGTGAGAGAGTGTTCAATTAACAACTGACATATCCTTGTAGTTTTCATGACATTCCTAGTCATTGCAGTGATCTTTCCCTCACAAGTATTATTACAGTACCCAATAGCCTTATAATATACACTGGTATGCTTATAGATTATTATATACATGACCTGTGTCTTACATACAGCCGTGACAAGATGCAGGTGTTAATGCAACATATGTTGTGTATTGCTGTCATACAATTTGGGTGAGGTGCTACAATGACAGGTTTGTTTTCCTACACATTCTATGACTATATACATGTTTGACTTGCTGTTATATGTCATTAACTGCTGCCTACATTTCTAGGTTCCTCACACTGCTTTTTCAGGGGGACAGGGTACCAGGCTGGTGATATGGGTCATTTATCTGTACATGCTGGACAGACTGGAAGAGTTGTGGGTATGAATATGCATACAACTGTCTGTCTGAACACTCTAGCAAATTCTGTACAGTCTTTGGGTGTAATTATACATACAGATTTCTATCTGAACATTGTAACAAAATCCGTACAGTTGTGGGGTACAATTATGCATACAGCTTACTAGCACTCCCGGGATTCAAACCCCTGCTGTGTGTGACAACAAAATTATAGTTAACATCCCAGTACACAGTGCCATCAGGGAATTGATGGGAAGCTTTCTACTGTATTTTATCTAAGTCTCCCTCACTTGTACTATATTACTGACCTCTTGGCACTTTCAACATTGTTATACAGACCTTCATACACATTTTATCTGCATACCACAATGTGGGTAACACTGCTTAATACAACAGTACTATTTAAAGTATGCAACAGTTTAACTACATATGACAGAAGAGTACACAGAAGCACTCCAGGGGTTATACCTTTATTCACGGAATATTACATATTTATTCCTACCGGTACGCCACTTTCTAAGGCTCTTATATTTATTTGTTATGAGAGTACATGCAGAGGAATACTAACCTGCCTCATGATGCAGCCTTGCATCATGGGCTTGCTGGTTCACAGCCCGCTCATCTGCAGATGTTGGAGGTATACAGTGATATGTAGACATACCTATCCCTAGTATACACAAGTTAGGCAATTCTTAACTACTTAGTGGAATGAATAGTTACTCAGTACTGGGGAATTAGCCATCTGCTGAGACTTCTGGATCCACTGTTCCAGTACATCCCCCCTCCACCGCTTCAGATCAGCATGGTGATGCCTGACCTGATCACCAACCTGGGGGATACCTGTGGCACTGGTGAGGTCACGGGCGAGACTGTCCAAGGCCTCCATTTTATACTATAAGCCCTGGTACTAGCCCTGCAGTGGTCTCTCCTCATGGTGTTGTACCAGGAGCCATACCATGAGTTTTGACTCCTGGATGCACCAGCGCTGCACTCTAAAATGAGTGCCTTCACCCACACCAGCCATTCTGCCTGAAGTAGGAAGCTACAACCACTTATGGAACTTATTCCTGCCTGTGTGGATTATATATGGCCATTTATCCGCACTTTTTCTTCATTGGCCTGGTTTGAAGAAGTTAAGCTATGGGCACACCTGCTTACCTAAGCTTGGCAATGCTTATAGGGGTATACCGGTAGGCAGATTGGATTGGCTCCCCTACACATTGCTTACTCTTACTAAGTTGAACTGTGCTGCAGTTAGCATTGTTTAATAGTTAATTTGCACTATATGTGCCTTCTGGCAGTAATCTCTTCTTCATTACAGGTTTTATGTGTCTGGTATCCATGATTCATGTGTACATACACTGTATAGGGACCTGGGGACTTCTACACTTTATTACAATAACAGCTCACATCTATGCTTACTGCAGTACTCCAGTTCACATATTTATGTTATGTAGCATAGTAGACTACTTCACACTGTACATAGATTCAGTTTACATCTTTGTTTTGATTTACCCGTGGTGAGGATTAGTTTGCTAATACCTCATTCATCTGTATTGCTATGATGGTTTAGTGGGTGACTACTGTGACAATAGTGTACAGGGTCCTGGGTTAGAGACTTCCAGAGGCAATTTATTTTGGTGCTGGGCAGGAAACATGGGTTTGCACTGGTTTGTGTGACGGTAAGCACTACTAACCTCCGGTTACAGTTTCTTAAACCTGTTAGCTTCTACTTTGCTTAATCTGAGTACTGACCCCACACAGTTGTACTCCCACTTGCTGCCACATACCCCTGTGCTACTTCATGTACATGTAGGGTTTATACATGCTTAAGTCAGGTGTACATGTCAGGTATGACTGTTCACGAAGGTCAGTGAAAGGTTAAGTGGAATTCCGGTTTAGCATTTCTGGTTAGGCTACATTCAGGTATTCGGGTTAGGTTTACATATGTCATACCTGTGTTGTAGAGTGGATGTGAATAGTGGAGGTGTAGGCAGGTAGGTGGAGGGGGGGGTCATTTTAACTGTATAGTAGGCCATTTGAATGATTGGTGGGAGTGCGGTAGTGCAGGTTTGCAGGGTGTTGGGATATGTATGCGAGGCAGGACAGGAGATGTCAGTGTCAGTAGTTGGTGTAGGGGTCTGCAGTGTTGGGGGGTGGTGGACTTCGCCAGGTGATGATTCAAGTGTGCTTAGGTTTTCCATTCATGTGTTTTTACATGTGTAGCCTGGGACAGCTGCGGTAATACACCCGGGTTGGCGGTTCCGGATTATGCCAATATAGTTGTGTGGAGGGTGTCACCTACTTGTGACTGTGGACATTACTACGAATGCAACAGGGGTCGATAGGTAAGTGGTGTTACTGGGCCACACAGAGGGGCTGATAGTAGGAGACATGATAGTAGGGGACATGTCTAGGGATGTGCAGGACGGCTGATGGAAAGGTCCACAGCTGGCCATTTCTTCTACAGCAACAACTGTGTATATACCCTGCATTTGGGGGTAGGTCTGTACAATCACACCCCTGGGTGGGGGTGAAGACAGCAACATAGCTCTCAACCAATTGGAGGAAACCTCAACAGAATCAAGGGCAACTCCTCAAATAATCAGGGACAATCTGGGACATTTTCTAAATATTTGTAGTATTAACCTGAAACATTTGCAGAATAAGAGAAGGTGGATTTATATAGGATTTCTGACATGAAACATCTATAACTCTGTATTACTATTATTATTTACTAAGGAAAATTTGCCACCTTTTCTTCAACAGTCACCAGTTTTCAGGGGGATTAAGAGGGACAGACCTAATATCGGAGTCAGTAGCAGGGACAGTTGTGAGGTCTGGACAGCAATACTATCTTGTGATGCCAATTAGTCCGGCTTACATGCCTACATTGGGGTGTTGCGACCAAGTATTCTTTGGTGTAATGTAGTGGGTTTGCAACAACACATCTAGTTATACTGTCCTTTGCCATATAAACTTGAATTTGCTGCAGTGGGACTCGTACCAGGTGTGGCTGCTCATTGGGCGTCAGCTCTGCTCAATGCGCATTATTGCTTACATCCCTGGGGCGGTCCACATAGAAACACTCCAGCCAGCACCTGCACAGCTAGGCCCATAATTATATACCCATAATTCCCATACTGCACATCCTCGTCGGCACTCTTCCTTACTCCGGGTCCAGGTCAGGTCTGGCCACACCAGTACACACTACCCACTGCCCACTTCTTGGAACCCATCATGTATGTTGTATCGCCCCATGGATCATCAGGCATTCCTTACCTTGTAGACTGGGTACATGAGTAGTCTGCCATTGGACATCGGTGTTGTTGTTGTCTTTCGGCTTTTCTTGGTTAGGGGTCGCCACAGCAGAACTCCGGTCTGCTAATGATTGGCAGTAGATTTTCACGAATGCTGAGTTGTCAGCTCAATGTTCAACCTTCAACGAAGGCATGCCCATTTACGCATGTCTTTCGAATGCCCACCCAACCACGGGGAGGACATGCAGACTCCACACAGAGGGCACTCCCCGCACTCCAGCCAAGAATCAAACGGGAGAAGCTCTTGCTGTGAGGCAACAACGCTACTGCTGCACCACCATGGTATTGTCTAATGGCTGGAAACCCAAAAATCATTGAATTTTTGGGAGTCCCACAAGGGACATTCATGTCTTTGTTTCAAGATTAGACTTGGCGGGTCTCTCCCACTGGTAGTATCCTGCCTGTTGTCCAGAAAGCAGTGGTGTGTTTACTTTTATTGTGTGTTTGTATGTTTCACTGGCCTAGCTGGGGGGGGGGGGTTGCTGCTACGTGTTACACATTTGTTGACTGGACCCCGCACCCCCATTTGCACAGCCTATGAACATATGTAATTCTTAACTGCTGTATCATATCCTAGCTCTCTCTCTCTCTCTCTCTATATATATATATATATATATATATATATATATGTGTGTGTGTGTGCGTGTGTGTATATTTACACACACACACACACACACACACACACACATATATATATATATATATATATATATATATATATATATATATATATATATATATATATATATATATATATATATATATATATATATGCAATCTGTATATGTTATGTATATCTATATGTATGCATACACACAGACACACACACACACACACATATATATATATATATATATATATATATATCTGTATATATATATATATATATATATATATATATATATATAGCTAACAACATATGGATGTATAGGTGTCTGCTTATGTATATATCTATATGTGGGTATTTATATGTATTCTGTCTATGTATGTATAAATTTGTACTATGGAGAGGGAGAGGCATATCTCCATGTAGCTATGGATAGATATACACACATTCCTCCACATGTTTACATCTACATCTGGTTATTCCATTCTTTGTCATGTAAAATAGACTGTGCTGCAGTGGGACTTGTAGCAGTTGTGGCTGCTCGTTGAGCGGCACTTCTGCCAAGTGAACAATATTGCTTACATCCCTGGGGCTGTCCGTATAGACCCACTCCAGCAAACACCTGCACACCTAGACTCATATTTACCTACCCATAGTTCCTCCACCCGCACATCCTCTACAGTACTCATCCTTACTCTGTGTGCAGGTTGGGTCTAAACACACCACTACACACTGCCCACTCTCCACTTCATGGGACTCATCTCGTATGTTGTCTTGACCCATGGGTCATCAGGCTTTCCCACCCTTGTATTCCGGGTATGTACACACCCCACCTTGATAGGTCATTGCATGGACTTCCTCCTATAACAAGACAATTTTTGGGGTGTCCCGCAAGGGACACTCCTGTCTCTGTTCCAAGATTAGACATCATGGGTCCATTTTGTCCCCCCTGGTTGTATCCTGCCTGTGGTCTGGGGAGCAGTGGATTGTTTACATTGTTTGTGGGTTTGTTTGTATGTTTCCTCTGGCTGGCTGGGGGGGGGGGGTTCATGCTACATGTTACACGTTTCTTGCTTGGGCCCCTCACCTTCATTGGCATGGCTTGTGAACATATGTCATTCTTAAGTGCTGTATCTTATCATAGGTTTATATCTGTGTATATCTCTGCACAGATACACACACATATATATATATGTATATGTCTGCATGCACACACATATATATATATATATATATATATATATATATATATATATATATATATTGCTCTATATATATCTAATGACATGTGGATGTATGGGAGTCTGCTTATGTATAGCTGTATTTGTGGATATTTATTTATATGTCTATCTATGTGTGTATACATTTGTACTACAGAGAGGGGAGGTATATATCTATATAGTTATGGATATTCATACAAACACATATAACTCTAATTCTTTAGCTACATATCCGGCAATGTTGGCTGGTAATGCTGGGTGCTGTGTTTCGTGTGCATACCGGCCAACCTTGTGTGCCACATATGCTTTGCGCTACCTACGACTGAATCTGTTAGTGTACACAGACCCACACGTGACACTGGCCATTAGATACGGTGTGCTTAAGGCACTTTCAAGCGGTTGTGAGTGAGTTTGCGCAGAGGATAGCACTGCTGACTTCCGGTCACAGTGTATTACTTGCAGTTAGCGTCTCCTTTGCTTGATCTGTGTCAGCGGTGCTTCACCCCACCCATACGCACTTGCACACACTTACTATTGCTTACAAATGCTTACTACAACTTATCTGTGCTTACGCCTGCTTATTGCTGACTTATTCATTATGGTACTGTCTCTTCACATGTGCATTTTATGCAGTACTCCAGTTCTCATTTAAATGTTATTCGGTAGGTTATACAGCAATAAAATGTACATAATTGTTTGTATACAGATTACACATGGAAAATGGTATGTGCTACAGTGGGACTCGAGCCGGGAATGCCTCCTCATTAGGCGGATGCTCTGACCACTATGCTATTGCTGTGCTGCTTCATTTGCTATATCTTCCTTGTTATCCTCTTCAGCCTTTTATGCTGCTTTACCAGTAGCTCCGTGATGGGCAGACCTGTGCACCTGCGGTTAGCTGTACTCTGAGTTTTAAATACATTACTACAAAGGTTTCTTCATGTTTTTTTTCAGTGTACTGTTGCTGTTGAACACATGGGGACTGTTGGTGGGGATATGCGGACACTTATGAGCGGTCTCGCTGTTTTATGTACACATTCTTCTGTTCTACTTTGCAGGGGCATGTTTATTCTGAGAGCTTTGCTCTCAGACATGCCCCCTGCACTCGTCCACGCTCCATGTAGCATTAGGTGTTCAGGCAGCATGCCTTCATTAATATGCATGGCACACTGCCATCCTCCTCTTAGACTGGCACTTCCGTGCAGAACTAGATTAGTCCTGCACGGAGGATTACTGAATTTGGGGAAAAAGTTAAAAATAAATAAAGCTCCCAGCAATGATGGTATTATCCTTGAAGTTTATAAATTAATGACAAAAGAACCCCTAAATATACTACTTGATGTTTTTAATATGGTCAAAAACTTAGAAGCAGTTCCACCCTCCTGGGGCTACTCTCTCCTCACTCCAATATTAAAGAGAGATAAAGACTCAACAAAATGCTCATCTTATAGACCAATCTCATTGTTAAATGCTGATTATAAATTATTTATGGCTATACTTACGGGCAAATTAAAACAGTTTCTTCCCTCTTTAATTGATAATGATCAAACAGGTTTTATTTTGAATAGGAACGTATATAATATAAAGAGAATAATGTCACTAATTGATCTGGCCAATAAAACAAAAGATAATTTAACAATTGTTAGTCTTGATATTAACTGTGCATTTGATTCTGTAAATTGGAAGTATCTTTCACTAGTACTAGAAGAAAGCAACTTTTCTCATAATTTCATACAGCATATTAATCTTTTATATACTAATTCAAAAACATATATTAAAGTAGGACCATTTACATCAGAACCAATAAAAACAACAAAAGGCACCAGACAAGGATGCCCTCTCTCGCCATTATTATTTACTTTACAGGTTCATAGGTTCATAGGTAGGTACTAGGCTCTTGACCCTAGGGCCTATATAAGCCTAGCCAAAAGGTACCCCGACTTTTGCAACCCAAGAAAATTATTTTCCTGTGCCACTGTGAAGCAGAGCCACAGAAGTGATCCCCGAGGTGAATTTCCTATCTTCCATCCAATCATCAAGATTTTTCTTGAAGAGTGCTAATGAGGAGCTTTGTTTGATATAGATAGGTAGTTTGTTCCAGAGTATGGGAAGTCTCTGGGACAGGAATATATCCCTCTAGCATGTTTTGTTTATTGTGGTGACAAGGTTTAGGTCCCTAGAGCATGTAGCTTGGAGGGATTGGGATTTTTTTTTAAGTGGAGCATGTCCAAAATCTCTGAGTTTGACATAGCTTTGTGCGTTAGGCACAGATCACCTCTGAGTAGGCGATATGCGATGGAGTAAAGCTGCAGTTTTTTTAGATGGTCTGCGTATGGCATCTGTTTGAGGCCAGTAAGCCTGTTTGTGAGGTATTTCTGTGGCCTTTCCAGTTGTTGTAGATGTCTTGTGAGGTACATACCAAAAGGGGCGTTGCACTCTATAGTTGGTCAAATGAGTGACGAGTAGAGGGGAACAATGATCTCTTTTTTCCTGGATGAGAAACCTTTTGTGATGTGACTTTAGTTATTGAGCCATTTGCTAACCTTATAATATCACATACTGACATTAAAAGAGTGTCTAGGAATAAAGATTTAATAGTCAAGATTCAGTTATTTGCTGAAACATTTTCTTGACTTTAAAAGATTATAATAAATCTCTTATAACTCTTTTTACCCAATAGAAGAATTTCAAAGAAAATTGGCCCTCACTTTCAATGAAAATAAGATGAAAATCCTGCCTAAAAATTATGGAAATAAAGATATACAAGAAGATTTTAAGAAATATATAGCCAAAGAATAACAGCTAAAATATATAGGAATAGTTATTGCAGAAAACATTAAAAAGATAATAGATATCAACTACGAGATGACCCTAGAAAATACAGAAATCTTTATAAGTAATTGGAATAAATACTTCTTTACTATGGATAATAGACTTTCTATTATTATAATGATTATTCTTCCGAAAATTTTATATATAGTACAATCTTTTTCTTTACCTCCACCCAAAATCATTATAAAAATGTAACTCATTAATCCTAAAGTTCTTATGGTTTCCTAACAAACCAAGAATAGCACTAAATGACTGTATTAGAGACTGGTCAAATGGGGGTATTAGTTTACCAGACCTTTAATTATATTCCATTGCTTCTGTCACCAAAACAATAATTTTATGGTCAAACTCCTATTATACAGCCAAATGGAAATCCATTTTTGGACTCAATCTATGTTTTGACACATCCTAATAAATATATATATATATACTCTCATAATTCCATGTATTGAATACTTAAAGAAGAATTTATAAATAATTCCAACCCTAAAATTAACACAGACATAATTAATATAACAATAAGAACATTGAGAACCTTTTTCCTCAAAAATCCTTCAGACAAAGCATGGTTGTTTCTTATTTTTCCAATAGCTTACACACAAAATAATATTGCTTCTTCTAATGAGTTGGTTATGAAAAGTTTTAAAGTACATAATTTAATATATTGGACTCAGTTGATGCATAAAGAGAATGCCTTATCAGTCTTAAATATATATGTGTGTGTGTGTGTGTATATATATATATATATATATATATATATATATATATATATATATATATACTAGATACATTTAATTTGGGGAAATAACTATGGCTACATGTTCAAAATTGTGTTCAATATGTGGAAAATAAAACAGAGATTATGCAACCAACAGTTAAAAAATCTATCCCTAAGTTTATTGCTTTTTTAATGATCTTTATGCAGCAAAAAATAGAAAGTAACATATTATCCGAAACATATAAAACAATAAGAATAGAGATGCAATATGTTAAATAATTGTATTGGAACTATTTTAAGAATATAAATAAAAAATTCCCAAGCAAAGAAGATAAAATACTAATTTTGAAATCATGTAAACTAACTACATCTTCACTTAAAAGGAAACTGTTCTCATGGAAGTATATGCATAGATCATTTTATACACCACATCAATTAGAAATTATATCTAAAACTAGAATCACTTGTTGGAGATGTAAATTAGATGAGAAAGCTGATTGGGGACATATATATTTTTTAATGTGTAGAAATTAAAAGATACTGGGAAGAAATTAATAATTTCTTACAGGACCTATTCTCTGACAAATTTATTTTGACCAAATCCTTGATTCTCTTTAATGCTCCAATACCTGATTGTGTTACAAATGTGAAATATCCAATTTTGTGGAGCATATTGTCAATCACAAGGAAAGTAATAACAATAAACTGGAAAAGCGACAATATTCCCTCTTTTAAAGAATTCAGAAACATCGCTTCTGAAGTTAGCCATTTGGAGATTATTAGTACAAGGACAAGAACCACAAGAATCACTTCCTTATACAATTCATGGAAAGGACTAAGTGAACTTTTAAACAAACAATGATCACTCTATGGTATCAACTGAAAAAAAGTATATATATATATATATATATATATATATATATATATATATATATATATATATATATATATATATATATATATATATATATATATATATATATATATATATATATATATATATATATATATGTGTACATATATGTTTGTGTATTAGCAGACACCCTTTGTAAATAGTTGTGTTTTAGTTATTTGTATCTCTTTCTCCTTTATGCATAAGAAATTAATTCATGTTCTACTCATTTTGGTATTATTTTTACTTATTATGGAAAATGAACTATTCTTCATGCTTGGTTTGAAACTTTAATAAAAATGATTAGAAAAAATGACACAAACCATATAACAACACTATAATATGATCAAAAAGGACATATGCCCACAACTATGTAAGATTTGACCATGGCTACTCAAATGTAGTCATACAGCAAATGTAAAATTTTCCCTACCATTAAAGGAGCTTAAAACGAAAAATATGTTTTTGAAGGTATACAGCAAAATTAAGACTGATGTTAAATTAAAAAAAAAAAACGGTTATAATAATATTCCTGAATGAAGCAATTTTATTTTTGTAAATATGAATTAAATTACAAGGAATAAAGTGCTCACCAATATTTACCTGCTGCACTTGAAACTGTGGGATAAACAGAGCTACAGACGTAAAGAAGAATATGAATGCATGTAGATGGCAACCTGAAGAAACTTTATAACTGGCTGTAAACTGAGTTTTAATTGATGCTTAAATGTGAATGCAATTATTTAGACTGTGTAAAAAAGTGTTATTCCACCTCAACTGAGAGATACATTTTAACTCTTGTGTTCTACATATTAGCATAGTGGATTTCTTTGGATCATTTGCAGTACTTTTATATATAAATGAGTAATTGAATTTCTTTTAAAGAAGTCTGCTAAAATGTGTAAAATGTTTGCTTTTTACTGTTGCTATCAGGTTAAAACCAGAGCTTCAAAATAAGCTTTAAATCATGCATCTGTGCACTTACCAGATTCGTGCCCTGTCTGTTTAGCTCATTTCACTATAGTGCCTAGTGCTCAAATGTCACTAAATAAAATTATAGGCCGTCCTCCATCACTTGTTTCTTCAAATGTGGCATAGTTTTGGAGTCAGCCACTGTGCTGTGCAGCACAATCATCTGTTGTCCTGGATACATCAGCCTTTGACCAATAACCAAGCAGGTGGTGCAATGGTGCTCAAAAGAAAACTCAATAACTAAAAAAAGAGCACTAAAGTTGCTAGTCCTCAGAATCAATTTATTTGAATAAAAATTTAGCGCTTTCGTCAATATGATTGACTTCTTCAGAATAAGAAACCATCATTCAAATCAGGTTTAAATAATGAGAACTACATACTAATTGGTTTGGGTGACAAACCTATATTCTCTACAAAAATAGGACCTAATTTAAAATCAGTATTGGAGAGAGGTAATAACTATCCAGGTACACAAGTGAAAATGGGTGGGAGCAGACCTTGTGGTAGATGCTCTTATTGTTCATATATTTTACAGGATAACTCTATTAGTACTGAGAATCAGAATAAAAGTTTTATTTTTTTGAAAAGGGGCAACTGCTTTTCAAGCAAACTGGTGTATATATATATATATATATATATATATATATATATATATATATATATATATATATATAGCCAGGTGTGATACCTGTTTTTCCTTTTATGTAGTAAAGATGGAGAGGCTATTTAAGACCAGGATATACGAGCATTTATATGACATAAGAAACAAAAAGGAAACCAATGATTTATATAAACATAGTATGCCACGTGCTAATTTTTCCGGTTTTAAGTTTGCTATTCTTGATTTTGTACACGTGGAAGTCAGGGGGGTGACTGGCAAAATGTTTTAAATAAAAAAGAATTATTATGGCAGTTAAGGTTAGCTGCCGATTTTCCCCCAGGTTTAAATGAGCATTTGACCATTCTGCCTATCTTGAAAGAGAAGGCAGAGCAAGTTTAATAATTTCACAATCATAACATACACATATAAAACACATATATACAAAAAACTTTTCTTTAATATATTTTTTATAAATATACATATACATTTGATATATTAATTTTGTATTTTCACAACAATTTTAACATTTATGCTTATTAAAGTTTTTTGAATTTTATACATACTGTGAATACATGTTTTAGAGTTCAGGTCGACCATTTATATATATTTTTTAAAGTATTGTCAACAATGTGATTTAGTTTTTGTGAAGTTTCCTATTTGAAGTATTGAATATTCATGGTTTATTATTAATATTTATGAACCGAAATATTCATTGATGGCATTGGTTGGAGGTGAACCAATTAGTATGTAGTACTCATTATTTAAACCTGATTTGAATGATGTTTTCTTGTTCTGAAGAAGCCAATCATATTGACGAAAGTGCTAAACTTGTATTCAAATAAATTGATTCTGAGGACTAGCAACTTTAGTGCTCTTTTTTTGGTTATACATCAGCCTTTGGTGATAGGCTGTTGTTGTAGATACATTAGTTTTTGGCCATTGGCCACCTGTTACTCCATAATATTCTTCAGTAATCCCCCATGGTTGCGGATACCAGTCAACCATATCAGGAACACCACCGTCACAGTAAGTTAGGGAATTTATAGCCCACATAGTATTCCACTTGGTTAGAGAGGTACTGAGAGGAAGTAACAAACTGAATGTCTTTGGGCAACTGCCCATGTACACACAACAATGTAAGTTTTAAAAAGTCACTGGATGCTGGACATGGGTCTATTTGAGTAGACCAAAATTCCATTAAATCAAATTTTACTTAACCAATGTGACAATACAGAAAACTTAGATTAATGAACATTCATATCACCAGAATTTTAATCCAGGAAAGGAGAAGGTTGGCCAGCATAAAAAATAAACACACTGAAGCATGTCAAATCCACCCAACTGGGGGGGGGCTTTGGCTTCCACCCCCCCAACTAAATATACCAACTCCAGGATCCCATTATAGTAGGGAAAAGGGCAAATTTCCCCATGTTGGCAAACTGCCTCCTTTCCCAGATTAAAATTCCGGTGATGTGAACATTCATTAAACTAAGTTTTGTGTATTGTCATCTTGGTTAAGTAACATTTGATTTAATGGAATTTTGGTCTACTCAAGTAGACCTGCTGGTCTAAGCATAAAACACATGCTTATTTAGTATACACAAACTAAAAGAATAGCTCACTTTGTTTCCTGTTTCAAAACAAAGTAAACAGTTCCTTCATGATAATGTTCAGTCCACACAGCATACAGACCATGTTTTAACCAAAAGAAGAGCTTAAGGCTGCAGGCTTTTCCTAGGCCCAACTTTCAGCTGGAGAACAATTATCACTGCAAGGTAAAATCCATAAGTTACTCTATACGGTTTAGCTCCAACTGATCTTCTTTCAGAAGAACTCTGTCTAAGGAGCTAATTTCCTGAGTTTAGCCATCCAGACTACTCCTTTTTATATCCTAGTACTTGACAAATAAGATATTGTGATTTGGCTAACTGCTGGGAGAATATTCCCATGCTCCATACAACAGCAGGCATTCAGAGTGCACATTATATGCACATAAACATCTTCCATAGTCAACATGTTACCATATTTCGAAGGAGATAGATGGTACATAAAATTAATGATAATGGGCTATTCTCAAGGACTTTCATGTCAAGAGGTATGGATTGGATTTTCTATACAGAGAAATCATTTTAAATATGTACATCAGTTAGTCTAAACCACATCTACGCTATCTCAGTTTTATTTGTTGGTCATCTAGACACTAGAATACCATCTACAACTGGTACAAATGTAGACATCTTGGCCATCCTAGCTACGAGTGATATAGTCCTTGAAATCTTATTTTGTTGAGATGAAACTCTACTGAGCAATAGTTGAAATAAAGAATACAGTCAGAGCATTTGACTCTTCACCATATCAGGAGATTTGGCATTTAACCCAGTAATGGACTTGGAAGAATCAAACAATATAATAGTATTAACCAGTACTTCGGTGAACTCAGAAATATTATTTTAAAAGTAAGGTCAGAGAGAAAAATGCTTCAGAGTTAAGAAGACTGGAACCTAAGACACAACTTAGTTTATGTGTTTTCTGAGACCTCTTTCAAGTTTGATGTAAATGTTAACTTTATACAGCTGGCATGACAGACTGACATCAGATCTTGAGGAGGTGTTAAAAATCATGTCTTCTGTAAAAAAGTTGATACATGTCTGTTACCTGACGATTGTGGGCTTGATTTTTTTCATTGCTTAAGTATTCATTAGGTGCCCAACAGGTGTGCTTAATCTTGTATTAGATGTTTCTGTCTGTCATAGTTCTACATTTCGATGAGCTTTCAAAATGCCTACATCCAGACTCTGTGGAAAACTGTGCAGCTGTCCTTATCTCCTTAATGCCAAGTTACATAGGCCTCTTATCCTGTTTCCTGGAGAGTCAGCATTAGCTAAAACTTAAGTGACAGGTCATTAAACTTTCAAGATTGTTTGCAGGTAGCCAATCAGTCCATTCTATAAGGCTACTAGCAGGGTCTATATGTTTAGGGAGTTACATATTCTTCCACTGGTCACTAGTAACAGCACACCTATCCCATTTCACTAGGATGATATCTTACCACTCTTATTAGAAGTAGTTTACATTCTTCCACTGGAGAATGTCACATCAAGCCTTAATGTGTGGCATGACATTTTGGCCAATCAGGTCCTTATGTCAACTTCTATTAAGTTTAACTGCTTGCTGTTGCATTTATATCATTGTTTGCTATGGAAGAATCATTGGTGGTCAGTGGTACCTTAAATGAATAAGGGAGTTCAATTAGGTGATTAATGATGGAAGATGGGAAGACTGGAAAATCCTAGACCAGAATGAACCCTGCAGCAGACATTCTGGTAAAAATACGCTATCTGTTTGCATCACTCTCAACAGGACTGGAAGTTTAGTGCAGATGGTTAAGCTTATGAGGGTCTAATAAACATCTGCTTACAATCTTGGAATAAAATTCCAGCCAGCATCAGTCATCCTATAAAAGTATCTGACTCTGAGCAAGACACTTAAGAAGGAATATTCATGGACTACTCCCCAAAATACAGAATTCCCTTTAGTAGGAGCGTGGGTTAGCCACTCGGCGGTGTAAAATATGGCTCTAGGTGATTTAGTTAATAAATGCATAAAATAAAAATAATCTAGGATAAATTAGTGTCTATTAATCCCTTTTTAACTGTTACCTTTTGTGTAAAGTAGGTTTTACCACTGTGCACTATTCTCAGACTTATGCTCTGTCACCTAATCTGGACCTCCCCACCCTTACATTTTTAGAAAATTGAACATAAGTAGGCACACAAGCATCTTCTTTCATACTTCATGTTGCCATATGAGGGAATGATAATCTCTGTTCAAGACACCTTCAGGTCTATGCCCTTTCTTATCAAGCTTCTTGGTAACCTCTTCAGTCTTTTACTGTCAGAGTTTGACCCGGACTACCTGTGGCACTGTGGCACTTATTCCTATGGCAGCTTCAATCACCTGGCCCTTCTTGCCCCTTTTTTATGTCTACTGCAAATTTCGGCAAAAACAACTGTTCACCACCTACATACGTATATCAAAGAGTATGTTAGCTTTTTTGTAAGTTAATATGCCTTTACTACAGATCATATCACCATGGCAACATTTTTTCTTCAGTCAGATCTTCAAGAATATGGATACTGGTCAACTTATGTGGGCACTGTATGGTGACCTCTCTAAAGCTTTTCATACTGCCAGCAATTCAGTATTCCTTTAAGCTTTTATTAGCACTGGATTTAACCTTCTGATTGGTTTATGGATTATATATTGAAATCCAGTTATAGGGTCAACTTAATACCGTATAAAAATTAGGACATGTTAATGTTGTGGTCCCACAGGGTTCTGCCCTTGAGCCCTTGCTGCTATTACTGTTTATTAACTCTGGCTATATGACTTTTACAAATGTAGGTATACATAATGCACCTCCCTGTGTGGTGTGTGACTTGTGTTCTTCCTGTTTGTATCTGCTATGTTGTTGTCTTGTACATTGCACAATCATTGTACTCGTATTGTACTCTTGTGGTAATGATTCTGTCCTCCCTGTTTTTGTTTTGTCCAGCGTATAAGCATAGTGTGTTTTGTGTGTACATCATGCATCAGGGCAACCAAAATGCATTTAGTCACTCACATTGCTGCCTCTACAAGCATGCTTGTATACTTAGCAACACATATTTCATCTATTACTGCATATCTGACTTAGGCATATAGCCACTTAATTCTAACAGAAGAGATAACTCCAGGGTTCAGATGCTCTGAAAATACAATACACCTCCACATCTAATTGGGATAGTTAAACTAGGACTAACAGTAGATGCAAGGCTAACACCTAGTAAACAGGGATGTACTAAAACCAAATCCAAAGCCAAGTGTGGTCTATTGGTATAAGTTCTTTCTAAATGATAATACATACTAGACAGCTGCCCAGGCTTCTCTCTTAGTTTGTTTAATAGGTAGTTAGTGTTTTTCCAGCTTACATAAAACTTAGACTCTAAACTTAGACAAGCACTGCATTGACCCAAATATGTAACCCAGCATGAATATGATAATTAATCATTCTCTTTTCAAATTATAATAACAAATTCCATCCCTTGTGCTCTGAGAAATGCCCGTTACCAGTTGTTGTCTGAAGTAGTATTCTGCCTGTCACAACTTTCAGAGTGGATCTTTACAAATTCCAGCATCAGTCATCCTATAAAAGTATGTGACCCTGAGCAAGACACTTAAGAAGGAATATTCATGGACTACTCCCCAAAATACAGAATTCCCTTTAGTAGGCTCATGGGTTAGTAACTCAGTGGTGTAAAATATGGCTCTAGGTGATTTAGTTAATAAATGCATAAAATAAAAATAATCTAGGATAAATTAGTGTCTAGTCATCCCTTTTTAACTGTTACCTTTTGTGTAAAGTAGGTTTTACCACTGTGCACTATTCTCAGACTTATGCTCTGTCACCTAATCTGGACCTTCCCCACCCTTACATTTTTAGAAAACTGAACATAAGTAGGCACACAAGCATCTTCTTTCATACTTCATGTTGCCATATGAGGGAATGATAATTTCTGTCCATGACACCTTCAGGTCTATGCCCTTTCTTATCAAGCTTCTTGGTAACCTCTTCAGTCTTTTACTGTCAGAGTCTGATCCGGACTACCTGTGGCACTGTGGCACTTATTCCTATGGCAGCTTCAATCACCTGGCCCTTCTGGCCCCTTTTTTATGTCTACTGCAAATTTTGGCAAAAGCAACTGTTCACCACCTACATAAAATTACGATCCCTCATAAAATCCTCCAAGGCCAGCTTCGAGAGAAAAATTGCACAGGACACCAAAGACAATCATAAGGCTTTTTTCAGTTATGTTAGAAACCTGGGATGCAACTCCCAGACTTGTTCTGAGTTGATTCTAAACGACAAAAAATACACTGAACCCACAGACATCACCAATATCCTGGCAGACAGGTTCAGTGCAAACTTCTCCACCCCCTCCCCCCCAAAAGAGCAAGTATCTATCCCAGCAGAGGGCTGCCTCCCAAACATCTCAGATACTCAGGTGAAGGCTGCCCTCTCCAAAGCAAAAAAACACTGTTTCCATGGGACCAGATGGCATCCCAGGTTGCATCCTACATGAACTACAAGAGGAACTAATTCCTCAAATAAAACAGCTATACAATCTCAGCCTCACTACAGGATATGTGCCCACAGAATGGCATACAGCAACAGTGGTCCCACTCCACAAAGGTGGAGCCTCTACGGACCCTGGAAACTATCGCCCCATAAGCCTGACTAGCTTAGTCTGCAAGGCTATGGAGAGGATCATCATGGAGCTCATAAACAAAGACATTGGGGACCTACAGACACTAGATCCTACCCAGTTCGGCTTTGTCAAGGGCAGATCCTGCCTTTTGAACCTGGTTGACTTCTTTGAAACAGTCACCAAAGCCACAGGGAAGGGAAGGTAGTCTGCACAGCCTATCTGGACCTTGCAAAGGCATTTGACACAATACCCCACTCGGGCATCATAGATAAGCTATCCAGCTTAAATATAAACCCCTATGTCACAAGATGGGTCGCAAACTGGCTCAAAGACAGAACCCACAGAGTGAGAGTTGCTGGAGCCATGTCAGACTCGAAACCGGTCACAAGTGGTGTCCCACAGGGTTCTGTCCTGGGACCACTCTTGTTTGGTATATACTTTTCCGAGGTACAGGCAAACGTGGGAGGACTATGGCTCACCAAGTTCACAGCGACTGCAAACTGGCGCCATAATCAACTCTCCAGCTGACACAAACATCCTTCAAAAGGTCTCACAGAGACAGATAACTGGTGCCAGCACCATGGTTTAAAGCTAAATGCCAAAAATGTATAGTCATACCCTTTGGCAAACAATGTGCCCACAAATTACCACATAGGCGGTAACCCATTAAGTACAGTGAAAGTTATTAGGGACCTGGGGACCCAAGTTGATTGCAATCTCTCCTTTGAAAACCACATTGCCAAAGTGGTTAGAAAGACCTTCTACATAGCCCACCTCATCACGAAGGGTTTCACATCTAGATCAAGAGAGGTAATCGTGCCCCTTTATTCATCCCTCATCAGGCCCATCATAGAATACAGTGCCCCTTTTGGGATGTACCTTACCCGACACCTGCAGCAATTAGAAAGACGCCAAAAGTATCTCACCAAGAGGATCAAGGGTCTCAAACAGATGCCATATGCTGCTCGGTTAAAAAAACTCCAGCTCTACCCAGTTGCATACTGCCTACTTCGAGGCGATCTATGCCTGACATACAAAGCTATGTCAAATCCAGAATTAATGGACATGCTCCACCTCAGTAAATCTAAATCCCTTAGAACCACACGCTCGAGGGACTTGAACCTCAGCACAGAAATAAATAGAACTTGCTGGAGGGACAGGTTCATAACCCAGAGGCTCCCTTCGCTCTGGAATAGAATTCCAGTTCATGTGAGGCAGAGCACCTCACTGAATCTCTTCAAGAAGAATCTCGATAAGTGGATGGGGGATCGTAGGTTTGTCCCAGGGATTACTCCCGTGTCACTATTAGACAGAGGCACAGTAAACTAAACCTTAAAAAGGGCACAGTATACTCAAATCAAGGGGTGGCGTAAGCCATACAGAATCGGGCTAGGCTTATAATTGCCCCAGGGCAGATAGCCTAGTATGAACCTATGAACCTATGAAAGAGAATGTTAGCTTTTTTTGTAAGGTAATATGCCTTTACTACAGATCATATCACCATGGCAACAATTTTTCTTCAGTCAGATCTTCAAGAATATGGATACTGGTCAACTTATGTGGGCACTCTATGGTGACCTCTCTAACTCTCTTTATACTGCCAGCAATTCAGTATTCCTTTAAGCTTTTATTAGCATTGGACTGAACCTTCTGATTGGTTTATGGATTATATCTCAAAATCCAGTTATAGGGTCAAGTTAATACCCTATATAAATTAGGACATTTTAATGTCATGATCCCACAGGGTTCTGCCCTTGAGCCCTTGCTGTTTTTACTGTTTATTAACTCTGGCTATATGACTTCTACAAATGTAGGTATATATAATACACCTCCTTATGCGGTGTGTGCCTTGTGTTCTTCCTGTCTGTACCTGTTCTGTGGGTGTCTTGTACATTGCACAATCATTGCACTTGCATTGTACTCTTGTGGTAATGATTCTGTCCTCCCTGTTTTTGTTTTGTCCGATGTATAAACATAGTGTGTGTTGTGTGTACATCATGCATCAGGGCAACCAAAATGCATTTAGTCACTCACATTGCTGCCTCTACAAGCATGCTTATTAACTTAGCAACACATATTTCATCTACTACTGTATACCTGACTTATGCATACAGCCACTTAATTCTAATGGAAGAAATAACTCCAGAGTTCAGATGCTCTGAAAATACAATACACCTCCAGCTCTAATTGGGATAGTTAAACTAGGACTAACAGTAGATGCAAGGCTAACACCTAGTAAACCGGGATGTACTCAAACCAAACCCAAAGCCAAGTGTGGTCTACTGGCATAAGTTCTTTCTAAATGATAATACATATTAGACAGCTGCCCAGGCTTCTCTCTTAGTTTGTTTAATAGGCAGTCAGTGTTTTTCCAGCTTACATAAAACTTAGACTCTAAACTTAGACAAGCACTGCATTGACCCAAATATGTAACCCAGCATGAATATGATAATTAACCATTCTCTTCTCAAATTATAATAACAAATTCCATCCCTTGTGCTCTGAGAAATGCCAGTTACAAGTTGTTTTCTGAAGTAGTATTCTGCCTGTCACAACCTTCAGAGTGGATCTTTGTACCGTGTCAGCACTATTAACAGAAGGTCACTTTGGTCCATCTATATTTGCCAATGTAATGTGAAAAGTATGGGCAAGAGCGTGTCTAAAATCCTTCTAAAAATGATTAAAAAGCTTCTTGCACTACATTGGATCAGCATTTGTAATACTGACTAATTTGTTTAGGCTATTGTGTGATTATTTTAGCTTATATCTAAATTTTCAAATGATGTCTGATAGACCGATTCAGATATTTCATTTTGGCCAATTCTTAATATCTAAAAAACATCGCTCTGAAATATCGAATATTGTTTTTAAATTGCCTCTACCATTGTCACTTCTTTACTTTATAGGTGTATGTCAGGGATTGCAGCCACTGATGATGAAATGCTTTACTTACCAGTTTTTCAGTATATCACTCCTTGGTAATGACTGCACGTCTCTGAGAAAAGTTACATTTTTTTGAACAGTAGTGTCCAAAAATATATGACAAGTATGATGCAGTCTTATTTTTGTCATAAGTTTGATTTTGCTTTGTAAGTATACGTTCAATCATGTAGAACTTATTGTCACAAAATATGAGTTTTTGTATCAATAGTTGTGGATATTTTCTCCCTGGGCTTCATTTGAAAATAAACTCTACCTGGATAGAACACCTTGGGTATCAAAGACAAATGAGTGCACATCTTAGACCAGATTCAGAAAGAACATGGGTGCGGAGTAACATGATATGCATAGCAGTTACTTCACTTCTGAGTCCAAACGTTAGGGCTCTACCATTCCCTAATTAGAGTACATTAATGGAGACTGCCAGACCCCAATCCTATCACAAGTTCAAAAAAGGATGTCAGCTCACTACACTGAAATATTTCAGAGATGTACATTGGCTAAGGTCACCAATGTATAAAGCTAAATTATTATTTAATGTTTTTATCTCTTGCCTTCTATCACACTGACAGCTGTCCCAGTGCCCCATGTCCTTCTTGGATCTGTCATCACTCTAGTCAAACTCAGGTCCAGTAGTCAAAATGTATCTTGGACCAACAAGGATCTTAAGGCCATCCTGGGGGTGGGGGTGGGGTGGGGGGGTCATGCTGTTCAACAACCATCTGAGAATTTTTCTGTTTTTGACCAACCCTGTTTCTCTACTTCCTTGCTTCCTACTGGACCTTGTGGTTTGTCTGACAGATGGGTGTGCAAGTGCAATGGCAATTTGCAACATATTGCTCTGCCTCCAAGACAGCTCAGCCATGTCTTCCCCCTTTGGACCACACCTCCTAACAGTGACATCTTCAACCTCCACTAGGAATCATCCAAAAGACACTCACAAGCCTCACACCCATCACTCCCTGCTGCTTCATCAGCCACCCAAGCTATTTATCAAACTGGGATCGGCTGGGTTGTAGTAAAAGCTTTATCCTTTTGTCCCACCAGAGCACTCATGCAATGCCAGATCAATTAAAAAATAAACTTTAAACTCATTGGACAGTATCAGTGACGTGGAAGCTCCATTGTATGTGGATCTAGGTTCTGCAGGCAATACCAGGTGAAAAGTCAGAATCCTGCATTAGTGAGTTCCACATACAGGTTTAGCTGTACTGTAGATTTTGGGATCCAGGGTGGCCTCATACCATGGGCATATGTAGATGTGTGTAATGTAAACCAACCCTGAACTCCTGTGGGGGCAGCTCACAGTATTTATTTTGTTAATAATAGCTACTGGTGGGCTACTGACCTGTAGGTCTTTCACTTGTCATGGATGGAGAGAATGCAAACATGGCAGCCATTCTTGCTGATATGTTTGCATTCACCAGTCCAACCTACAGGTGGTGTTCCTGCACTGCACATTATCATGGACTTGCATGTCCCCAGTATGGCAGACCTAGAAGTGCAACAGCCTCTCTGCTTGCTATGCCAGGTCAGCCATGCAGGTGGAGCTGTCGAGCAAGTAATACAAATTTAAGCAGACTTGGTAGGCCTCAATAGTTGTCACATAAGTTTGTGATACACTGGGCATTGATAACATGGCATTTTGTAGAATCTCATTACCTGCTCCTGGTGTACTCAGACTTCCGACCATTCAGTATCTTGTTATTGTGAGGTACAAAACTGGGTGAATCCTACGTCACAACTGTGTCACCTCAAGAGGCATGATGAGAAAGACATTTCAGAGTAGCAAAAGCAAGATGGAGACTCTCTGCTCCTCTCCTCCAAAGCTTTTGGAATCTGTCCCCTTGTGTACTACAATTCAGATAATATTGTTGCCAAAAATTATATTTGTGGCTTTGTAAGAACATAGAATTGTCTTTGTGTAACATTTGTCAGTGAAAGAGCATTCTCTTCTGTGCCATCTGCCTCATAATCTCAGTCCTTACTTACATCTCTGGCAGCTGTTGGTACATTTGTCAGGTGCCATACTTTGCTCAGCCATCTGCAAGTTTCCCAATTGTGCAACACTGTGCAGCCAATAAAAGTTCTGCTGGCCTTTGCAGGCTCAAACTATAGAGATTAGTTTCATGTATCTCTGTATTTGTATCAAATTCTTTCAACAGCCAAATTATCTTTAACTGTATGCTTCATTTTACTTGTCTTTTGCCACAGTATGTAGTGACATATATTTGTATCATAAAGCATAGTTCTAATGGATACCTGCCATAACCTATGAAATGGTAATATGCTATGGTTAAGTTGGACATACGTACAATAACTGCATATTCCTTGTTCACCTTTTACTGCAAGAACATTTGTGTCACATACCTGCCATGCTTACAAGATGTACACATGGTGTTTTAAGTGGGTGGATGTTGACAAACCTGTGTCATCTGCAAGATATGGGGGATTGGGTATACTCCCAGGATATTGTAGAAAGACTCTGGAGATGCCATGGCCTACAATGTAGCCATCTGGCAATTTAAGGAGTGGCAACTATTGTTAGTTAAATACATTGTCTACAGTACTGGTGATACCTTGGTGACCACATAAGTGGAGCTGATTCTGTTAAGCATTTTTGGCAGACCTAAATCTCTGTACATTTCCTACATTAGTTATGTGACATTTCTGGTGATGCTGGAGAAAAAAATGCAGTTAGTCAAAAATACATTATGCTGTTGAGGGCAGCATCTCAGTTCATAATATGGAAGCTAATCTCATCCTAGCACTGTCATCTGTAGGCTTTTGAAATGTTGCTGTTGTCAGAGTATAGAAATAATAAAAACTTTGGTGTCCATCAGGATGGACAATACATGCTAGCCCACAAGGGTATTATTTACAATGTACACAAAACTTTTTTAGTACCATTTATTTTCCCTTGTTTACTTTGTACCACTCAAGTATCATTCATAAAACTCCTTTGCACAGATATGATGATAATAGTGCCATGGAGGTGATACTATCAAAATTCTGCCATGAGCAGTTTCCATCACTACAACATGCATTGTACAGCTATATTAAATGATTCACCATTCATTCTATTTCTACCATGTCTCCTACACTCAAGTGTTTTTATTACATTTCATATTAAATTCATGTTCCCTCATTCCATTCTAACTCATCTATCAATCAGGTGCAAAGGTTTGCCATGTCACTTCACATCAGTTTATGCTTCATTTGCATCTCTTGTGCATCCCTTGTTGCATATTTCAGTAGGCCGTGCATACGTTGCCTGTACATTAAGTAACTATTGTCTACTGTCTGTACATTGCTCTGCAGTATATATGTAATATACAGTGGTCTTTGCATTATGGCTGCTCCTGAATTCTACAGTCTGAAAGCAAATCCTTTTACTAAAAGAATTAAAAGAAATTATTCATAATTACTCCTGAAGCTGAAGACTTTTCATGAATTCCACAGTCCAAAAGCAGCATTTTTTAAGGAAAGAATTAAAATTAATAACAAAAGCTAGGAAACCACACATAATCACTTCTTAATCTGAAAAAAGACACTTTATTAAATAATTATGACTTACAGATAAGGCTTTAAGCCTGATGTAACATACAGCTTTTTTTTAGATTAAACATGATTTGATTTGTTTGCAAGCAGAGAACAAATTAAACTAAATCTTCCTGAAGTGTAACAGTTGATGAGATATTCTCAGGATATTCACTAGTTTTGCAATTGTCTGTATATTGAATGCTGACCATTTTATAACGAAAAGCAAAGGGGCAAATATATTGGCTAAAAGCCATGAGCAAAGTAATGAATTATATGGAATTCTACTTCTAACCTTAACCCAGACAAAAATCTCTACCATTACCCCAGCTGTATGCTGACTATCGATAAACTGTTTTCATAACACTAGTATCTTTCATAAACATGCAGTGTTGCTTTACCTAAGATTTTAGCACTATCATGACTTATTGAACTATGTTTACTTCTACTATTTTTTTATTTAGTCAAGGTATGATATTATGTAGCACTGAAGAAATGAATGGGTTTTGTTTTTGTATAAATGTAAAGTGTACCAGAGTAATTTGTAAAAGAATTAAAAAATTCAGTGAATTTGTGAAACACGTTTGTAAAATGTTTTATGTTTGACTGCTCTCCTTGTAGCAGAATAAAAACCATTATCATTCAACATGAATAGAAAACAGCAAATATTGTTCACAACAATCTGAAAAGAAAACTTTTCGTGAATAACTGTGAGCAATGCCCTACTTAGGTATGATGGGCCCAGTGTGCAGCATAGCTTTCTGTGTCATAGCATCCCAAGTACAAAAGAGTGTGCGTATTAAACTACTATAACATGCTTCTTGGCATTCTTACTCTAAGATTGCACAAACTTGGATAAAGAGCAAAATGCACAGTAGAATGCATATCTTAATGTTGGTGTTTCTCTGTGAACCAGCAACATCAGAAAAACTGCTATTGACACAAAAATAACAAGAAAAGCCATCTTCAGGGAAACACAACTTAAGGAATGTTACATCAAGCAGAGTTAGTGCAAGCAATACGAAAGTGTACATATAAACTCCGAATACTGTATTGTTCACCTTTTTAACAACTGTATCTCTGCATAGCCAAACTATATCTCATCATGCTCCTGCTAGTGACCTTCCAAAATAGTGATTCTGCTGGAGACATTGTGACTTGACTTTCCGATACCAACTGCACACTTTGTAAGGTTGTGCAGGGGCTGGGTCTACAATGTCTACAATGGGCATAAGACAGATAATTAATCATGGATCAAATTCAAGCACTTCACAGGACAGGAAGAAACACACAGGCACACACACATGCACCCACACACCCACAAACACAAACATATATGCACACACAAATGCATGCACACACACACACACACACACACACACACACACACACACACACACACACACACGTAAGCTTACACACATATGCACAAACACACACACATGTAAGCTTACGCACATATGCACAAACACACACACACACACACACACACACACACACACACACACACACACACACACACACACACACACACACACACACACACACACACACACACACACACACACACACACACACACACACACACACACACACACACACACACACACACACACACACAGACACAGTCAGGCACCCACACACACTCTCTTTCTCTCGCACACACTTACTGCATACAAAAACTATTTACATTTTGGAGTATGATCACTTCATTTAAAAAGATATCTTTGTGATTTGGGAGAACACTCGATTACACTGTGAAAAGCTATTACATAAAGGGAGAATATAGGTCAGAACAGCAGGGAAAACACAGAGAACAAAGCACTAGGAGGCAACAGCACTGATTACTGCATTACTGCGCTACTCGCTCACAGACATTCTATTAGAGGTACTTATATAAGTGGTACATTTTGAGTTATCTATGCTTAATATCAGAGCTTTGGCCAGCTAACTTCTACCCGAAATCTACTGGACGTATAAGTGAATTTAAGGCATATAGTACTGTATTTAATTTATTTATTTGTGTTTTTCACTGAATATTAACTCAACTGAAGTTGTGGCTGTCTCTCTACAGTTTGTTCACCACCCACCCTCCCTGTTATTGCTTTGGTGTTGATGTTGGTGGCTTTAAAATTGCCTGCCCCTCTTGTAGATTTGTATTTGGATACTCCTTCTGGGACCATCTCATTTGCCCACTCAACTGAGTGCAGTGAGATCATATTCTGATTTTAGGCACTCCTACTGTGTACAAAGAGAGCATTTGGGAAGGACAACCCCTGTAGCCTCTTAATCCTGCTCTGTTCCTTCCCTCAAAAAAAAAAAAAAAATATATATATATATATATATATATATATATATATATATATATATATGTATTTTATTTATCTGCTCTTACTGTAACTGTCTTAGTTGCTCTTCTGCGTGCTGTTATCTGTTCAGTCGCTCTTACTCTGCACTTATTACAGCTTGTTAGTAGCCTTCTAATTTGCTGCCTTCTGCACTTGTTTTTTAGTCATTTGTTAATTTAATTGCATTTATATGAACTGTATTTGCCGTAGAGTTGTTAAACACTCAGGTGTGCTAGCTTGCACTACAATTTGAATTGTATTTACTGCTGTTTTAGCTGCTTTTCTGTAACAAAAAAAAATTCTAAGCTTGTTTCCTGCCTTTCTTGTAACTAGTAAAGTCCCGATACAGACTTGCTGTATCCAGGACTGTTGGTAAGCTTCTGTGCCCCCCCCCCAAGCCTTTCTGTGTTGGAGGGAAGCCTTCTAGCTTATCAGTGGGAGTGGTAAGCCCTAGGTAGCCTATCTACCATGGGAAGAGTGGGTTTTGGTCCTGAAATTGTAGTTCATTGGCTGTTTGGGCAGTTTTTCCATCTCTTTCTACTTTCTGGTTAAAAGCCTGTTTTGCATTTGGTCCCGCCTTTCCTATAACTAGTGTAGTCCAGGTACAGATTTGCTGTATCCAGGACTGTTGGTAATCTTCTGAGCCCCACAAGCCCTTCTGTGTTGGAGAGAATCCTTCTAGCCTATCAGTGGGAGTGGTAAGCACTAGGTAACCTATCTAACACAGGAGGAGTCATTTCTGGCCCAGAAATTATAGTTTATTGACCTTTTGGGAAGCTTTTTCATCTCTTTCAACCTTCTGATTTAAAAGCCTGTGTTTGCGCTTGTTTCCTGCCTTTCCTGTTACTAGTCTAGTCCAGGTACAGATTTGTTGTATCCAGGACTCTTTGTAAGCTTCTGAGCCTCCCAAGCCTTTCTGTGTTGGAGGGAAGCCTTCTAGCTTATCAGTGGGAGTGGTAAGCATCAGGTAGCCTATCTACCACAAGAGGAGGTCCCTGGCCCAGAAATTGTAGCTGCTGGCTGTTTGAGCAGTTTTTGTCCATCTCTTTCAACTTTCTGGTTTGAAAGCTAGACTTGTGCCTGTTTCCCGCCTTTCCTATAACTAGCCTAGTCCGGTTACAGAGTTGCTGTATCCAGGATTGTTAGTAAGCTTCTGAGCCCCCCAAGTCTTTCTGTGTTGGAGGGAAACCTTCTAGCTTAACAATGGGAATGGTAAGCACAAAGTAGCCTATCCTCCATGGGAAAAGTGAGTTTTGGCCCAGAAATTGTAGTTTATTTGGCCGTTTGGGCATTTTTCCATCTTTCAACTTGCTGGCTTAAAAACCTATGTTTGTACTTGTTCCCCGCCTTTCCTGTAACTAGTCTAGTCCAGGTACAGATTTGCTGTATCCAGGACTTCCAAAAAAGCCTGGAACACACCAATAAGTGCCAATGACTGCCAATAATAATCCACAGTTTAATATCAAAACACAGACAAGCAGACTCTCAAACAAACAAATAAACAAATGTAGCATACGGAGAGAGTTAAGTGCTTTCAACCATTACTGGTCTTCATCAGAACTACTACTTACATGTAAATCTGCTACTTAAGTAACCTTACTGGCCCCAAAACCACTCATTGCTTTTTAAAAACATACTAACACGTATATGCAAGTGTATGTACAAATAGCTAAATGACTACAAAAGAGTCACCTACCCATAATATTGTAGCTATATAAAGACAATAAAAAAAAAAAAAAAAAATGCCGTTTGGGCAGTTTTTTCCATTTCTTTCAATGTTCAGGTTTAAAAGACGCACTTGTGCTTGTTTCCCACCTTTCCTGTAACTAGCGTAGTCCAGATACAGAGTTGCTGTATCCAGGACTGTTGGTAAGCTTCTGAGCCCCGCAAGCCTTTCTGTGTTGGAAGAAAGCCTTCTAGCTTATCAGTGGGCATGGTAAGCACTAGGTAGCCTGTCTACCATGAGAGGAGAGGTTCTTAACCCAGAAATTGTAGTTTATTGACCATTTGGACAGTTTGTCTGACTCTTTCAACTTTCTAGTTTAAAAGAATACATCTGTGCTTGTTTACCATCTTTCCTGTAACTAACCTACTGGGTAGCACTAGAAAGCCTTAAACTGATACAAGCCTTCTAGCTTAGAAGAGAGACTTTGGGGTGATTAAGTATCAGTTATCTGTACTTTCTTGCTGTATTTAACTGTTTCCCACCTAAACGCAGATTTTCCAGCTTTTATTGTGATTTAAAAGCTTGTTTTTTTCACATATTGTACTTATTTGACTGCCTACACCTTTAAAAAGTCATTTTTTGTTTAAATAATTTGTTTAACTGTTGTAGGCTACACAATAAAGTGTGATGGCCTTTTCTGATCGTTTGTAGTCGTTTAAAGCTGTTTCAAGTGTATTTTTTACTGTTTTTGCCTTATCTTTTCAAAAAAACAAAAAAAAAACAATTCCTTGTTTCCCGCCTTTCTAAGCTAGTATAGTCAAGTTTTCAGGCTAGTGCTGAATTCAGGGCTGTGATACTAGTTTCTGAGTTGCCCATAAGTTTCTTGGAAAGAAGAAACTTTCTCTGTTCACCTGTGAGAGAGGGGAGCTTTGAGCAACCTATTCATCCCTGGAGGAGTGGTTCCAGCCCAGAAGTTAGTAGTTTATTGGTCATTTTGTGCTAATTTCTATCTCTTTCATTTCCCTACTATAAAAACCGCATTGCACGGTTTTGCGCACCAGGCAGCGCCGATTAGCTACGGTTAAATTATTCCCGGCTCCACTAAGTCTCCTCTTCAGTTTTTCTCTTGAAACTAGTCTAACTCTCAACCTAAGCACTCAAAACGCATCTTACAGCCCAGCACTTGCTCAGACCTAGTGGCAAGCACTAATATACCCTGATACTGATTGCCCAGAAGGGCAAGGCTCTTTATTCACCCCTCACCAACCAAGCAACTAAGCAGCTCACCCTACTATTCAGGCATGACCAAAGGGCATCTTCAGGTGCACTCTCCAGTCCAGCTGGTGAATCTGGGTATCTTTAGGTAATGTTACAACTGCCTCATGTACACAGACAGCCCTCTCCTCCTACCACAAAACACTAACATATGCGAGAGATGCAATTATACAGCCAAACTGGAAGCTAAGCTGCCGTCACCCAAGACTGGAACAGACAATCAAGAGGAGAAGGTTAACACTTGCACCACACCTCCAGCAGCACACAGACCTACTAAAACAGCACTGGCAAAAAATACACATAAATACACAAAATCATACTCGGAGGCTCTAAATAAAAACCTGCAAAAGCATCAGAGACCTCCAAAGCAGACACCCAAACAACCTGCACCTCCCGTCACAAACCAGACAACACATAAAACACAAAATCAGTGTGCCGCACAATCACAGCCCTTAAGGCGAAATAACATACCTAACACACTAGTAATAGGTGACTCTATAGTCAGGCATACTGATGTCCCACTCACTAGGCTGGACAAGCAGAAGGTTACTGTTAGCTGCCTGTTGGGAGCCAGAATCCACCACATAACACAAGCACTCAGGTCACTCCAGAACAAGTACAAATATGACTCTGTCATTGTTCATGTTGGTGTGAATGACCTGAGATGTACCTCCCTGGACTACATGAAAAAAGACATGGAAGAACTCTCTGATCATGTAGCCCAGGCTGGTATGACCCTGACCCTGAGTAGCATCCTGCCCTCAAGAATAATGATACCTCAGTATAAAGGAAAAAATGATCAATTTCAACAATTGGCTAAGCTTCTGGTATCATTCAAAGGGGATCTAGTGTCTGTCAGCCTGGGATGACATGCTCAACAAGCTGCGTTACTTCGCAAGCGATGGCTTGCACCTGTCACCCCTAGGCTTTTGAATACTGGCCAAGGCTCTTACTGCCCCCATAATGCCTTTTTTAGGCAAGGCTCAAAAGTCAAACCCACCTCTGTAAACAGCACAATTAACAAAAAAACTGAGGGTTATGCTATTCAACGTCAGGAGTTTAAATCTCAAAATGCACATGCTCAAAACACTCCTAAGTATGGAGAACGTCAACATCTGTGCAGTAACTGAAACCTGGTTCAAGTCTCCAGAGAGTACCCCAGCACTACCGGGCTACAACTCATACCACACATTTCGGCTACAGAACATGGACAAAAACAGAAAAGGAGGGGGTGTATCCATATTCATCAAGGATACCTACACCTCCAGGTTAGTAGTGCAGCATGATAACTCTGAGATCATCCATGTGCAACTAACATCAGGTAAATCTACAATGCAAATTGTGGCCTGCTACAGATCACCCTCCATGACCCAGGACCACCACTCCACCTTTCTGGAGACACTGGAAAACATGAAGGTCCTACCGAACACCCTGATATTGGGTGATTTCAATTACCCTACCATTCACTGTGAAAACTACTCAAGTACAAACTCCCATGTCCAGTGCTTCCTGGAATTCATCAACTCAAATGCCCTGGATCAGCTGGTAACCTCCCCTACCAGAGGTGAAAACATATTGGACCTGTTCATCACCAACATGGGTGACAGGTGTTCCACACCGGAGGTCATCCCGTCATTGGTTAGATCAGACCATAAACTAATCACTCTGGATGTCCACACCCCACCCCCACCCCCAACTAAGGAAACCACAGTAAAAAACTTTTCTAAAGCAAACTTCACCCTACTTAAGACAGAGGTGGTAAGTTTCACAGCCCCCACGCTAAAGGATAACGCTGTCCAACATGCAGAAACCTTTACAAATGCACTCTATGAGCACCTACAAGGATGCATGGATTATGCCATCCCTAGCAAAAGCATGACTCTAAGAGAAGGAAACCAGTTTGGTGGACCCCTGCAATAAACAAGCTATACAATAGTAGGAGGAAACTAGTTCAGAAAAAAAAGCGAATCCCAAGAAGGGAAGACATCCCTGATCAGTATCAGTAAGAAACTAAGGTCCCTCATGAAATCATCCAAGGCTTACTTCAAAAGAAAAATAGCCAAGGATTCAAAAGATAACCACAAAGCCTACTTTAGCTATGTTAAGAATTTAAGTGGCAACTCACAGATATGCACTGAACTAGTGCAAAATAGCACAAAATATACTGAACCTACTGATATTGCCAACATCCTGGCAGATAGATTCAGTGCAAACTTCACCCCCCATCACCTCCAAAAGGGCCCACAACAATACTGGAAAAGTGTAGTGTCCCAAAAATCACAGACATACAAGTGAAAACAACCCTTTCAAAAGCCAAAAACACAGCGTCAATGGGACCAGATGGTGTCCCAGGCTGTGTCTTGCACGAACTACAGAACAAACTAACCCCCCCACCTAAACACGCTGTTCAACCTAATCCTCTCCACAGGATATGTGCTCATAGAATGGTGCACAGCAACGGTTATTCCTCCCCACAAAGGAGGGGCCATGACTGACCCTGGTAACTATCGCCCCATAAGCCCGACTAGCCTGGTCTGCAAGACTATGGAGCGCATCATCATGGAACTCATTAAGAAAGACATTGGGAACCTCCAAACACTTGACCCGACCCAGTTTGGCTTTGGGTAAGGGCAGATCATGCCTACTAAACCTGGTTGATTTTTTCAAGACAGTCACCAAGACCATAGACAAGGGAAAGATGGTTCACACAGCCTACCTTGACCTCGCCAAGGCTTTGACACCATTCCCCACTCAGGTATTACAGAAAAACTCACCAGCCTGAACATAAACCCCTACATCATGAGATGGGTTGCCAACTGGCTTACAGACAGAACTCATACAGTAAGAATAGCAGGCTCCAGGTCTGACTCACAAGTGGTGTCCCACAAGGCTCGGCCATGGGACTCCTACTGTTCAGCATATATTTCTCAGAAGTACAGGCAAACACAGGAGGTCTATGGCTAACCAAGTTCACCGATGACTGCAAACTGGGAGCCATAACTGACTCTCTGGCTGACACGGACATCCTCCAAAAGGGCCTTACTGAGATGGACACCTGGTGTCAAAATCATGGCCTCAAGCTAAATGCCAAATAAATGCATAGTCATCCTGTTTGGGAAAAACAAAACACCCACGAATTACCACATAGGTGGCAGCCCCCTTAATAGAGAAGAGGTAATAAGAGATCTGGGGACCCAGTTAGATAATAATCTCTCCTTTGACAATCATATTGCCAAAGTAGTTAGGAAATCCTTCTATGTGGCCCATCTAATCACTAAAAGGTTCGCATCTAGAAATAAAGAGGTTATAGTGCCCCTCTACTCATCACTCATTAGACCCATCATAGAGTACAATGCCCCATTTGGGATGTACATCACAAGACACTTCCAACAGCTGGAAAGACCACAAAAGTACCTCACCAAGAGGATTATTGGCCTCAAACATATGTCCTAGGCAGCCCGACTGAAAAAACTGTGGCTGTACTCAGTGGCATATCGCTTACTCAGAGGTGATCTCTGCCTGACTTACAAAGCCATGTCCATCTCAAAATTGATGGACATGCTCCACCTAAAGAAATCCGAGTCACTGCAAGCCACGTGCTCTAGTGAGCTAAACCTCTCCACAACAATAAATAGAACATGCTGGAGGGATAGATTCCTGTCACAGAGACTCCCCATGCTTTCGAACAAAATTCCAAATTACATCAGGCAAAGCCCCTCATTAACACTCTTCAAGAGAAACCTTGACGAGTGGATGGGTAACAGAAAATACACCCCTGGGATCACTTCATTGGCTCTGCCTGACAGAGGATCAGTTAATTAATCAATGGGGCGGCGAAAGCCGACACACTCTGGCTATGCTTATAAATGCCCTAGGGCAGATAGCCTAGTACCTACCTATGAATCTATGAACCTATTAAAAAAGCATTAACATAAAGCTTTAATTCTAGGAAAGGTGATCAGATACTGCAGACTCAAAAACTGATGGCATGGAGTTATGAGAAAACTACTCTTTGGAAATCAGGTATGGCTTCCTGAACTTATGTTTTAGAAAAAAGGTCTCACAAACCTTATTAGAGACTAGTTGGTGTATACTTGAGTCATACAGCCCAAACCTGAAAACTTTAAAAAATATATATTTTTTTTCTATGGAAGTGTTGAAATACTACTGCTGAAGTCATGTAGTATTAAATGCAGGTTTGCAGAGCTTTGAGCCTAGATGTGTCACCATGCAAGTTACTTAGGTAAAGGCAGAAATCTAAAAATGGTACTGTGTCAAGAGAGGCAATGACACAATAGTATGCCAGGTTGCTATCAGACTCCTTGAAGGCTAATTGTAGCCGTGGCGCTAGCTTAGAAGTGTTGTGTTCTGGTTAGTTGTTTGTTTTCCTTTTGCGGTGAAGCAAACATTTGCTTTGGAAGTTGTTTCTTAATGCTATCAGAATAAGCCTGTTCATCTCAGGTAAAGAATTAATCCCACTTGAGAAATATGAGAAAAAAAATCATAGTCATGCTACAGTATTTTAGCTAATGGATTAGTATATCTTGGGCAGCCAGCCTTTTATGTCATTGCTTACAGAGGAAGCTACTTTGGAACTCAAGTCATACTTTTATTTATTTATTAGCATTTGATCACTGGGATTACCCACTATGGCATAAATTGCACCTTTTCATTGGAGGCCTGGGAAGAAATGGTCCAAGTATAAATACATGCATGAAAGGTACAAAAAGGTCTCACAAACCTTATTAGAGACTAGTAGGTGTATACCTGAGTCATACAACCCAAATCTGACAAACTTTAAAGAACTAATTTTTTTTTTTTATGAAAGTGTTGAAATACTACTGTTGAACTCTTTAAAATGTAGTGTAGTCTCCCAACCTGTAGGAGCTTTCCTTTGTCTGCTGTTTGTGTTCACTGTCTTTTTTTCTTTTTATATGAATATGCCATATTATCATTTTTTGTTTGCTGTCATAATTTACATGGATTTTTATGCTGTTCTGTGTTAGTGCTACATTTATTATTGCTATTTAGAGTGTATAGTCTGACAACTGTGATGCTTTTTTTACTGCTCATTGTATGTGTAGAGCTTGGTGTTTACTACAGTGTGAATATCCATACTTGCAGACCTAAATTTACCTAGGAAGCTACAGTGGCTTCATAGACAGTTCCTTTATTGATATCTGCTCCTCAGTATTCTGTATTTAGTATTAGTAAGCAGAAATATACAGTTGCTGTTTATTTTATATATAAATAGAAGAAACACAGCATTTGTTACAAATACTAGCCAGTAACTTACCTAACTACAGTTCTATTTGGTATTAGTCAGCAGAAACATACCTGTTGTAAGGAAAAACATACAGTTTGTTTATTTGTTATCTGGAAAGCAGAAACAGCATTTTTTGAAAACTCTAACCTGCATCTTACCTAACTACAGGGCTAATTGGTTTTAGTAAGCAGACATATACTTGGTATTATTAAGCAGAAACCTACAGTTGTTTGTTTATGTGGTATTTGAAAAGCAGAAACACAGTGTTTGTTACACATTCTAACCAGTATCTTACCTAACTACAGTTGTACTTGAACCTATTAGACTTAGTACGTTGTTAAATTTGTCTATTATGATCTGCCTAGACATGTTTCTTTTTCTTTGTGATTCTTTACTCCTCCTTGGACATTTATCTCTGTACCTACTTACTGTACCATTTCTTGTGCCCACACTCTGTGTTCTGATAATCCTTCCATCACTCTGTGACTAATAACCTCTACTCTCTCCCAGTTTGTCTCCATTTCTCCTAGAACTGCACTATTCACTTTCAGCTCACACTCTCTCTCATTTTTTTCTTTTTGCAGTTTGCTGGGCCATCCACAAGCCACAGGATTTACACCCCCCCAATCACTGGTTCTGAAGCAATGTTTCAGCAAAAGCTCAAATCAGCCCTGGGAAATCTCAACTTACTTTTATATACAAGCCTTCCTTTACAATTAATAATTAGGAGAATGTCATTGAATTATTTTAAAAATTTTCTCCTACTCTGTGACTATCATTGTGAGGTGAGCACAGCTGCATGACATCAAGGTGGCCACTGTGTGGCGACATACTCTGCTAATTGAATAAGACTCCTATTCCCTCTGTATGCAAACAGGTTAGCTCCTGAGTCTAAGATCAAAACTATTCCAAAACAAAACTTTAGTTCAAACCCAATTCCCCTAGCTCTACTCATCCTTAAAGAGCTTGCTAGCAACATTTGTTTTCTGTAAGATTATAAGCTCTGACATAGTGTAATGTCTTACTTACATTTCCTGGTTCCAGTTGTTTTATTTTGGACTTCCTCCTGCTGGGGGTTGCTCTGCCTGCTCTGTTCACCCTTCAGGCTCACTCCGCTCCCCTACTCTGCCACCATATCCCACCCACCCCCAGTGCTTCTACTCTTATTCACTACACTGACACTCCCTCACTCTATCCATCCAATTACACGCATTTCCTGTTATCCTGGTTACACCTCCTAGACCTATAACATGCTCATGTTTCACCTATGACTTCTTACTTCACTCATATTACTGTCTCACCTCACTACTTACTTTCTAAACAGCAGGTTCAGGAACTTAGAAATAAGGCAAAAAAAAAAAAACAAATGAAACAGGATAAAATTAATTTAAATCATAACATTCAAAACATATACCAAAAAACCCTTCAAAAACTCTGGCCTGCTATAAACTCAATCCTTCACCCAAGAATATCTACTACACCAACCCCAAACATCCACAACAATTCCGATAGTATAGCTATCATTTTTAACAAACATTTTACTGACTCTATAATTGCTCTTTCCAAGCAGCAAACCAAGTCTACAACTAGCAATGCCTCATTCTCTTTCTCCCCAGTTTCTACAGCCACTATAAAAAATACTCCAGAAACTAAAACCTACTACACTTGCCATAGATAACTTACCCAGTGAATACCTCAAAATTGCAGCTGAATCTATAGCCTTCCCAATATCAATCCTTATAAATAGATCCATTCTCACAAACAAGGTTCCTTGACTGTGGAAAATGCCCCATGTAATCCCAGTTCATAAAGGGGGACCTTCCACAGAACTGACAAACTATCATCCAATTGCTATTCTTTCCCTGCTTTCTAACCTACTCGAAAGGTGTAATCTATAGGTCATGAAATTCAACTAACAAATAACCTTCTCTCAAGCACTCAGCATGGGTTTCGCCCATCGCATAGTACCACTGCTCCTCTCATATCCTTCAGTAATACAGTAAACCATCACAGGAATAACAACTTTGTATCTGCCATCTTTCTAGACCTATCAAAAGCTTTTGATATGGTCTCCCATTCCAAACTAATAGAGATACTAACTGAACTGTCCTTCTCACTATCTGCCACAGATTGGTTTAATAACTATTTATCTGGCCATCAACAATCTGTTCTAGGCAAGGTGACCTTTCTCCATGCCTTCCTTTATCCATTAGTGTCCCCCAAGGATCTATCTTGGGCCCTCTTCTCTTCTCCCTCTTTACTAATAATCAACACACATCTACTCCACATGGTTCTGTAATACAGTATGCAGATGATAAAAAAATGATCTGTGCTGCCACTTCCCTAACAAGTGTTCATTCTCAGACACAGGAATCTTTCACTTCTGTTGAAACAGGGTTAGACAATGCCCATCTAATCCTGAACCCAAACAAAAATAAATTATTCCTCTTTCAACCTAACAAGACATATATCTTATACCCACCATTTAACATAATAGCCAAAAACAATACTGTCTTCTCCCCAACAACCCATACAAAGCTTCTTGGAGTGGAAATAGACAATAACCTAAAATTGACTTACGTCTCTCCCTAAAAATAAAAAAGTCCATAATAAACTTGGAAGTCTATATAGGCACAAAAGGTTCCTAGCCAAAATGGCCAAAATTGCATTAACACAAACTCATCTGCTCTTCACTCTACTGTACGCCTTTTCAATTTTAATTAATCTTTGGAAAACTGACCTGTCTAAGCTAGAAGCATATTATAATAAAATTCCTAAGTTTGCATTTGACTGCCCATATAGAACACATCATTGTACAGCTTTTAGAATACTAGACTGGCTTGAACTTCCCAACATTATTCTTTACAACCAACTCACTCTAACTCACAAAATCGTAACATGACCAACCAGAATCCCTGCACTACATCCTTCCTTACATTTCCAGCAGACCACTTCGCTCTAACAATAAGAACTTACTCACCGTTTCCAAGGCCAACAACACTGTAGGAGAATATTTATTTTCCAGTTATATATCTCGTATATGTAACTCCCTTCCTAACTCCATTCTCTCTGTCTCATCCACTAACCACTTTAAGCCATCCGTTAAAGCTTATCTTAAAAATAAGTGGTTATGTTCTTGTACTAACCCCTCGTGAATGCTCTGACACATCACAGTATACCCCAACCATATCCAACTTCTTCTCCAGTGTTTAATCTTTTATTCCTACCAGCCTGACTTAACCCTGTGTTTAATCTTTTATTCCTACCAGCCTGTCTTAACCTTATATCTTGACATAAGTCATACTTTACAAATAGTACTAGCTAAGTTCAAAGCCTAGGTCTTGTTGTCACTATCTAACAAATTTGTATTTACTTATGAATACTACATTTTGTTTACTTTATACTTTATTGATTATTGTAATTTGTGCATTAAAATTTACTGTTACTCATGGAGCTTTTCTCCCTCGGCCTCCGCTGAAAAAGGACCTGTCTCCAGTCAGACTTTCCCGGTAAACAAATGTTAAAAAAATAAATAAAAATAAATAAAAAGTATATTAAAATTTACAATCATAGATGTGAACATAATGGAAGTTATTAGTGCAAAGACAAACATGCTTAATAGTTTGTTTGACCCCTGTCATGACATGTGAGCAGGAATCAATGGTATCCTTATCTAATTCTACAGAATTCTTCCTATAGATTACTTTCCTTTAAAATTACACAAGGCAGTTAAATGACCCTGTTTCATCTTTATTAATGCAGTTCAGGAAAAAGTTATGTAAGCTGAGGTATTGTTACCTTTTTGGAAGCAGTCTTTGTTATAGCCGTATTATACCTGAATAAGAATTTTTTAATGATTCATTTCAAACATGCTGCAACTATCAATGTGCATTAAAAAAATTACTTTTCTTTGGTGAAACTGTGGTCTGCTAAATATTCTCCCATTAAAGCAACAATTTCCTCTTTACATTCGGTGCTGGATTGCTTGTGGTTTGTTTCTATTTTTACCATGCACTGGAATTTGAAATTCTGTACCTGCAACCTTATTAGGTTTGTTTGATGTAGATACATGAATATAAATATAGACAGATATATAAGTGCAGATGCATCTCTCAACAGTGTGTTTTATTGACATATGTTTATTCAATTGCTTTTGGTTGATTAAACAGATGGCTGACAGGTTTAGAAAACCTCACAGTTCTCGGAGTTTGGGAATATTCCTTCTCTCTGAATTTGTGCAATCTTGGAGTTAGTATATATAATTCCCCACAAGGGGGGGGGCAGGGATGCTTGCCCCCTGTGAAAAATTATGTATTTTTATGATTTTGTTTTGTTTTTAGTTTGCATACCCCGATGTTGTTCTCTTGTTCCTCAGCTCATGCGTAGCAGTGGGTCGACATTAACATTTTCAACATATTGCTGGTGTCTGTTTGGGATATCCACAAATGAGAATGACCACTAAAGGAAGTATAATCTCACGCATACACACACACACACACACACACACACACACACACACACACACACACACACACACATATATATATATGTGTATGTGTGTGTGTGTGTGTGTGTGTATGTATATATATATATATATATATATATATATATATATATATATATATATATATATATATATATATATATATATGGGCCTGCTTCACATAATCAAACATCCAAATGTTTGACTTTCATATGGCCGAGACCATATGATTGAACATTTGAATGTTCAAAATGTGAAAAAAAAAAAAGACAGTTCTAGCAGGGGGGCAAGTTTTCCTGCACACCCCAAACCCCCCACTATTTAAATATACCATCTCCAAGATCACACTACATTGCGGTAAAAGGAAACCTTACCATTCCTCGCTCTATGGAGATCTTAATTCAGACCATTCAAACTTTTAAAAGTTCAATCATGTGGTCTCGGCTATATGAACGTCAAGCTTTTAAAAGTTCGACCTTCTGAAGGGGACCCATATATAATATATGGTTCCCTATCAGAAGCCTGAAACACTATAAGCCTGAAAATCAAAATCCTGAAAACTATAGACTGAAAGACCAAAATCCTGAAACTCAAAATCCTGAAAACACAAAATGGACATACTGACGTCATTGTGGCTTTGCTATTGTTAGCCCTGTGGTGTTGGGTCATGCGTTCAGGTAAGTGTGTAAGTAAGTTTATGTTAGGTTGTTAGGTTGTTTAAGTTTAAGTTAGTTAGGGGCGACAGGTTAGGCATGTATGCAATAGTGACAAATGGGGGGTTAGGGGTTTTTAAGTGAATTAGGTTTGTTGGAGTGTCAGGTGAGTGTGTGGTCAGAGTGTTGGACCTTAGGGTTTAGGGTTAGGGTCAGGGTCAGTTGGTAGATATTAGTGTCTTTATAGTGACATATTAGCATTATTTGTGTTTTCAGGATTTTGAGTTTCAGGATTTTGGTCTTTCAGGATTTTGATCTTTCAGTCTATAGTTTTCAGGATTTTGATTTGATTGGGAACCATAATATATATATATATATATATATATATATATATAAATATATATGTGTGTGTGTGTGTGTGTGTGTGTGTGTGTGTGTGTGTGTGTGTGCGTGTGTCTGTGTGTGTGTGTGTGTGTGTGTGTGTGTGTGTGTGTGTGTGTGCATGTGTGTATATGAGTGTTATATGTTTTGTCATTCTACTCATTTTTCACATGCTGAAAATTTTCAGAAATTCATTGGTGATAAAGTTGGACAACTTATGTAATGGTCGAAATTTAGGAGCTCGACTTAGAAGTTAGTTTATTTATATAATGGGGGTGAGGGGGTTGTGCCCATGCAAACCTGTTTTTACTAGATGCTTTTTTGGACAGAGATATTTTGTTGTAACGGTCAAAATTCATGTGATCGACTATTACATAATTTGGTAGTTTTTCCCTTTATTCACAGTTGTATGACTCTGAAGCTAGTTTATTTATGTAATGGAGTGAGGGGGTGGAGCCCACATGTCAAGGAAGTGGTGGGCTCACATGTAAAACCTTTTTCTTCACTTTTTTTGATGATTACAAATTTAACCTGGAGAGCACTCTGCTTTGGCTTGTAAGCAGCCCCCCCACACACACACACACACACACACACACACACACACACACACACACACACACACACACACACACACACACACTCATCTTGCACTTTCTCTCTTATTCCCTTCTGTTAGCAAGTAGTATCCGTAACTGATCAATACTTGTGTTTGTTAATTTAAACTGAGACCACAGTAGCCTACTGATACAAAGTTATCCTGTTTTTCCACCTGTGAAATGGTTAAGAAATGACTTACAGTTTCAGAGCCGTCCTTAGACAATTGTAATTGTTTCTTAAACACAAACTTGTCTTTGCTTTGGCTCATTAACAGCATTACAAAGAACTGCCTGCTCAAACCCTTGTTCTCCCATCCCCTTCCCTGTTTATTACCTTAAGACAATCCCAAAGGTAATAAATATTACCTGTGGCAGGCACCATTTTTAAAACTACAACTACCTTTGTCACTATCAGATGTTCATTTATCAGTTAACTCTGTTACCTGATTGTTTCCAGCCCTCTCATAAGAGCAACTAACAGGGTCTCTACCCGCTTCGCTCCCTACCCTGTTCCCTATTCCCTCCTGCCCCCAGTGGTCCCACCTTTATTACACTCACAAACCCCTCCCATCTTTCCAATAGCCAACCACAGCGCTAACCCAACACTACCTCCTCCATCTTCCCACTACTATCACACCTCCTCAACTAACATGTACAAGCATGCCTTACCTATGCTCACTGCATGCACTCTCCTTGCATATCTTACATCCTACCAAAGCTCCATCATTCCCTCACTCAACCACTACCACTGTACTACTACTCACACCACCACTAATGTCACACCCTCACTCAGCTCTCCTCCCAACAGCTTAAGAACCATCCCTATGCACCCCCCACATATTCTACCAACTATATTACTCAAACATAAAGCATTCCTACAACTTAAGATAGTAACCCTCCCACCATACCTATTACCCACAGAGCACAATCATAAAGTTTCCCTTATAAACAAACACATTCAAAAACTGAGAAAACTAATAACCTCATGCATATCAAAACTAGCTCTAAGTGGAGACATCCACCCCAACCTTGGCCCTACTATCTCCAACCCCAATCCTCATAATCAGACTAGAAACCACAACTTCTCCCATATTACAGCCAATAGAAAGCCAAGTGACTTCCTTCTACTAAGCCTAAATATTAGAAGTATATCCAACAAAGTCCTTGACCTCCATGCCACCATAGACTTGTACTCCCCAGATATAGTCATCCTGACAGAAACCTGGCTGAAACCTCACATTACGAGTGAGCAAATACTCCCTAAAGGTTACGGCATACTAAGAGTAGACTGGCTAAACAAGAAAGGAGGCGGTGTAGCTATAATATTTACACAGCATCTAAACATCCAGATCTTAAAATCATCAGCTCCACAAATAGGCAATGAAGAAATAATACATACCACCTCAAAATAAACCAAAACAAAACCATCAACATAATTGGATGCTACTTCCCACCTGGCCAAAACATCCCTCCACTAGAAAACCTCCTCAGCTGGTCTACCCACCATCTCCCCCAAGAAACTATCATTTTAGGTGATTTCAATATTGACTGGCAGTCCTGTTCTGGCAACCATCGAACCCATCATGTAAACCTTCATGGCTTCACCCAACTAGTCCAATCGCCAACCAGGATAAATAAAAACTCCAGCAAGCACACTACCCTGGATTGGATACTAGTCAGTAAGAGCCCCCAGTCATATATAACAGGCTGCTTATCAGATAGACTCAGTGATCACTCCCCAACATTCTTACTCAAAAAATACCTATACCAAGCTAAACCTGTCATCTACTGTCAAATACGTATAAAACTATACTTTAACCCACTCACATTCATCTCATCCCTCAAAGAATGTAACTGGCATCCTCTAAAGTACCTCAGTCTTGATGACGCAGTTGAATTTTTTAATACTACCTTCCTGAGCATCCTTAATTACCATGCCCCTATAAGACTTTCCAGAACCAAAGCACAACCCTCCCCATAGCTACAGAAAACCACTAAGTCAGAAATGAAAAACAGGGATAAAGCCTGGGAGCACTGGCGCAAAACCAAAACCCCCCCCCCAATTAGACAGAAATTCCTAGAACTACGTAATAGAGTCAAAATGCTAATAAAACAGGACAAATTCCAATACTACCAGTCTGCCCTAGACTCCTCACAACACAGCCCCAAACAATTCTGGTCCTCCATAAACTCCATCCTCCACCCAGGTAAAGTCAGTACCCCTCCTCCTAACATCCCTCACTCCTCAGAAAATATTGCTACCTCATTCAACACACACTTCACACAAACCATACTATCACTAGCTAAACAACACAACCCCCCTCCCCTCCAACCCACACCTTCAAGTAGTAATCTCCCCACTGCCTTCTCTTTTTCTCCTGTACCTACCCCCAACATAAAAAAACTCTTAACTAAACTTAAGACCACCAAATCAACAGCAGACAACCTCCCAAGTGAATACCTACACATCGCAGCTGATGCTCTGGCCTACCCAGTATCCATCTTGATTAACCGATCTCTGTCAGAAAGTTATGTTCCCACACTGTGGAAAGTATCACATATAATTCCCCTCCACAAAGGCGGACCGTCCACAGAACTAACCAATTACTGCCCCATAGCTATTGTCTCTCCACTCTCCAAAATACTAGAGAGATGCATACACTCTCAGGTCTCAGACTACCTCCTTACTAACAACCTCCTTTCCAATACTCAGCATGGTTTCTGACCAAACCATAGCACCCCCACTGCCTTACTCTCCTTTACTAACACTATCCTTCAGCATAAAAACAATGGCTATCTCTCCTCTGCTACTTTCCTAGACCTATCTAAAGCATTTGACATGGTCCCACACAAACAACTTATCTCTGTCCTCAATAACCTATCCTTCTCTCAATCAGTCACCAACTGCTTTCAGAGTTACCTGTCTGACCACCAACAATCCATTGTATGGCAGAATGACATATCTCCCCAACTGCCTGTCTCCATAGGGGTTTCCCAAGGAACCATCCTTGGACCCCTATTCGTCCCTGTTTTCAACAATAATCTAGCCTCTGCCACCAAACACGGCACACTCATACGCAGATGACACAACCATCATCTGCTCAGCCTAGTCCCTACCCAAACTGCAAAAAGTCACACAGGAAGCCTTTTCCTCTGTTGAAACTTGGTTATCCAATGCCCAATTAATACTCAACCCAAACAAAACTAAACTACTCATCTTCCAACCCACCAAACATGCTCAAAACAACTCTCACTTTAACATCACAGCAAAAGACAACACCACTATATACCCAACTGAACACACCAAATTGCTAGGAGTGGAATAGACAATAAACTAAAATTTGACATTCACATATCCATGACCATAAAAAAAGTCCACAAAAAACTAGGAGCATTATACAGAAATAAGCAACTTCTCACCAAAGCAGCAAAGATTTCAATAGCAAATTCCCACCTTATCTCCACCCTACTTTATGCCTCTCCAATATATACCAACCTAAGGCAATGCAATCTAAACAAGCTAGAGACCTGCTACAACAAAATCACCAAATTCGCCACAGAGGCATCCTACTGTAGTCACCACTGTCTCTCACTTGCTGAACTGGGCTGGCTTGAACTCACTCACCTCCTTCAATGGTATCAACTCTCACTCGCCCACAAACTAGTAAACCATCCACTAAATGTCCCATCCCTCCAGAATCTACTCCAACCCTATCGCACCACCAGACCACTAAGATCCAGCAACAAAAATCACTTGCAGATCACTAAAGCCAATAACTCTGCTGGTGAAGCACTATTCGGTTGCACCATAGCCAAATTATGAAACTCCCTCCCACCCACAATTGCCTCCATACCATCATGCACCCACTTCAAAACTTTACTAAAAGCACCTAAAACATGCTGGCTATGCCCTTGCAACTCCCACCCTAATATCATCCACCCCATCCAACCACTACCTTTCTTTCCACTCCACTAACTACCTTGATTATAGCAAGCTCAGATGCTCATAAGCCTAGTACTTATTATACAGCAGGAACTTCTTATTGTAACATTTGTTAATGTCTGTTATGTACTTCACAGATAAAGATTCTAGTTGTCTACTGATGTACTATGTTCTTCATCTGTAAATATGTTGGAAGTAATTGCTATGTTAAATTGTTAATCGCTATGTAATCCAATGTAACTACTGTCTGTTTATTTTAACTGTGGAGCTTTTCTCCCTGGGCCTCCGCTGAAAATGGACCTACGTCCAGTTGGACACTCCTGGTCAACAAATGTAAATAAATAAATAAATAACCTGTTGATTTACATTTGTTATCACTTTAGTTATATTATTATAAGTATTGATGAATTTAATCACCATTGAGGTTGCTGTATGTTTTTTTTTTTCAGTTTTGTACAATCTCATTGTTGATTATTCATTATATACTCATATATAATTTTCAGTTTTAGGAGGGATAGAGCAAAATTTGATTACAAATTTGGATTGTCTATCCATGATATGGACAGTTGAAAGGTACAGTATACTATTCAGAAAAAAGAGTACAGGCCAGCCCTTCTTGTGTTTCTTCTCACTCCCAAAACTTTTTGTCCAGAAGAGCATCCAGCAAATGTGGAAGATGTTTATATTTTTCATGACAGAAGCTATTCATTAAAGATGTCTTCTTAGGGCTCAATGCTAGGAGTATTGACAAAAACTCCATGCTCTATAAGTGCTGCTTACCCTGGAAGACATCAGTATAAGAACTGTTACAGAGATCAGTTTGAAAACCAATGAGAGCACATAAGTGCAAGATTTCATCACGTACTTCACTTTCAGGCCCACTGCACAAGATGAAGGTACGAATGGTAGCAGTGTCTCCATATGTGTAAAAACACATGTCACCTCCAGACTAGTTAGACAAAATAATAATCTGGAAATCCTCCATGTCCAACTTACCATTAAAAGGACCCCTTACCACATCAGGATCCTCTCTATGCTCCCCTCATCCCATAACTTCTACCCTGACTAGTAAGGAGTCCCTATGTATTAAGCCAAACAGCATTCTCCAAGGGAACATCAACTACCCCTCAATTAGTAGAGAGATGTATACATCTTCTAACATGTATGTCCTGAGATTTCTGGACTTCATCAATACAAACTTTCTGAACCACTTAGATGCACCCCAACCAGGGTGATAAAATCCTGAATGTGGTCCTCACCAGTATGGGACAGCTCTGCAAACAAACAAATGTAACTTCCTCCCTGGTCTGACTGATCACATTTTAAGACTGAAGCCAGAAACATCCTCCAGTACCTCAGTATTCAGTTGAGGCTAATCTGCTGAAACTAAGTGATTACCTGGCTAAATTTAACATCCCTTTCCAACTCAATGACACCAGTGCTTATGTGTAAGACTTTACTGCAGAATTCTAAGCACATGAATAGCTGCATAGATGCATCTATCTATTGCAAAATAAATATAAATGCCATATTGAAAAATAAACCTATGTGGTGGAACCCAAATATAAATAGACTTTATTAAAAATAAACATAACTCTCAAGATGCAAAGAAATCTCTCGCTAAACTTAACTGGGAACTACAGTCTTTGATCAAATTGACCAAACCCAGATACAAGGTAAAAACTACAAAGCATTCTTTCACTGTTAAAAACCTTAGAAACAATGCTCAGCACTATGTAGGCTTAATAGTAAATGATATCACATACTCAGACCCGGGGACATATCCAATCTACTAGAAGATAAACTTAGTTCTAAATTTACCCCCATCCCTCCTACATTCCCAGATCTCATATCCACATATACACCCCCTTCTCAAATTTCCTCCAGGAACTATCCAAGACCAAGAACATTATTTCTGTGGGGCCAAATAGCATATCAGGTTGCTTACTTGCAGACCTGAAACAGGACCTGTTAGAACCCTTTCAGAAGCTATTCAGTATGAGCTTCAAAACAGGCTTTGTGCCAAACAAATGGAGGACAGCAGCTGTCATTCCCTTGCACAAAGCTGGTGGGTCAATGGACCTTGGAAACTGTGAACCATAAGTCTGACCAGCCTCATCTATAAGGCTATGAAAAGGATCATTATGGAATTAATAAGTAAGGATATAGTAACCAACAAGCTCTTGATCTAAGCCTGTTTGTATTTATCAAGGGCATATCATTAGAATCCTCCTTCTCTAAGTCTACCTTCTGGCACATATGTCAGTAATCCAACCTGGGTCACTAGTATCACATGTATGAGTTCTCCTTCTGTTCCACTGAGTTGGCCTGAACATGTTCTATTCAGTTTATTATCATAATCCAGAAGTGCACTCCATAAAATGATGCACCATTGAAATACAGTTTTCAAAATGGCTAATCATCGAACGGAAGGACAGTGAACCACATCATCGAACATCGAATGGCACATTTAATCCAATGACCACATTTCCATAACAGCGGATGTCGAACTGTTAATAATAACATGGTTTGACAAGGGGGGGAAAATATTTTTTTATTTTCAGCATTCTGGTTTGGCGACATGACCATTCGATTGAAGGCACTCCAAGGTTTTGATAGTAAACCATTCCATTCAATTAGTCAATTTTTTAAGTATTTCTGAAGCATGTTAAGAATGCCATTGTTTATATATTTGCCTATACTTCCATAATACTTTTATTTGCCATCCAAACCAAAGTATATGCTTGTATGAGATATGAGAACTTTATAGGTTCATAGTCTCATAGGAGATTAACAGCTTCAGATCCCTTACAAGGTTAGCCAATATAACCCAATTTTACCCAAGCTATGGCCCCTATGGGCAAGAGGATGACATGGGTTTGTACCTGTGCATTGAGTATCTTACAGACTGTCCCTGTCCTTAAAGGACATAGCCACTACACCAGGTATGAATTTGCGATTCCACATACATTGATCCAAACTGCATCTGAAGAGGACCAGGGAAGGGATCTGCTTAACATGAATATGAAGCCTGTACCAAAGAAAGGACAGTCTCTGAGACATGCATCTGTCTCTTCAACATGTTTTGTTTGAGTTGCTGACTAAGTTTAGAACCCTAGATCAGGTGACCCTTGTGATGTTTGACTCGCAGATGTGTAACAGCTCCATCAGGACTGGATATGTGAGTGCCTTTTAGGTCAGGTATAGGTCACCCTTTATTATTCAGTAGGAGTAAGAGTAAAGGGATAGGGCTTTAAGTCTATCCACATGGGACATGTTGTTTACATCCTGTATTTTCTTTGTGAGGAACCTCTGAAATCACTGTAGCTGCTGTAAGTGCCTAGTGAAGTATCAAAATAAAGTGCCTTTCTAATTTATACCATATAAAGATATAAAGTAATAAAGAGAAGTGTCCCAGATTTTGAACTGTATATTATATATATATATATATATATATATATATATATATATATATATATATAGATATATATATATATATATAAATGAGACTGTGGGCATAACTGCAATGAGCCTATACTCAGGTATAAAACCAATTCAGTTTCAACATTCTCTTTCAGTCAATTTTCCATAACTGAAAGAGAATGTTGAAAGCAAACTTCACATTACTGAAGACTGAGGTGGAAAGTTTCAAAGCCCCCATGCTGCAGGAAAATGCTGTCCAAACTGCAAAATCCTTTACTAATGCATTCTACGGGCACCTACAAGAATGCATGGATTGTGCCATCCCAAGCAAAACCAAGACTCACACCTCCAAGAAAAGGAAACCAGTCTGGTGGACTCCTACCATAAACAAGCTATACAATAGAAGGAGGAAACTAGTACAGAAAAGAGTAGAATCCCAAGAAGGGAAGACATCCCTGATCAGTATCAGCAAGAAACTACGATTCCTCATAAAATCATCCAAGGCGAGCTTTGAAAGAAAAATTGCCAAGGACTCCAAAGATAAGTTAAGGGCAGATCATGCCTCCTAAATCTGGTGGACTTCTTTGAGACAGTTACCAAGGCTATAGATGAGGGAAAGGTGGTACACACAGCCTACCTAGACCTCACTAAGGCCTTCAACACCATTCCCCATTCTGGTATTATAGACAAGCTCACCAGCCTGAACATAAACCCCTACGTCACAAGATGGGTTACCAGCTGGCTCACGGACAGAACCCACATGGTGAGAGTTGCAGGAGCTAGGTCCGAGTCTAAACCGGTTACAAGTGGCATTCCCCAGGGCTCAGTCCTATTCGGCATATACGTCTCAGAGGTACAGGCAAGCACAGGAGGACTATGGCTGATCAAGTTCACAGACGACTGCAAACTAGGGGTTATAATTGACTCTCCGGCTGACACAGACATCCTCCAAAAGGGTCTCACTTAGACTGATACCTGGTGTCGAAATCATGGTCTCAAACTAAATGCCAAAAAGTGCATAGTCATCCCCTTTGGAAAAAACAAAGTACCCACAAACTACCACATAGGTGTCAGTCCCCTAAATATGGAAGACATAATAAGGGATATGGGGACCCAAGTAGATAGTAATCTCATTTTTGATAATCAGATTGTCAAAGTGGTTAGAAAATCCTTCTATGTGGCCCACCTAATCACAAAAGAGTTCGCATCCACATCAAAAGAGGTGATTGTGCCCCTCTGCTCATCACTCATTAGACCTATCATAGAGTATAACTCCCCATTTGGGATGTACCTTACAAGACACCTGCAACAGCTGGATAGACCAGAGAAGAAACTCATTTTTCAACCCTCCCTCTGTCCCTCCCTCTGCTCTACCTTTACAATGCACCAGCCACAAAGACTCCTAAGAACTAGCAACCAAAACCTAATAGAACTGTATAAACCCCTTCACTCCCCAGGACAAAACCTCCTGTCCTTTGCCCTGGCACACCTATGGAACTCCCTCCCTCCATCTGTACTATCATCAACCTCCCTTCCTTTAAAAAATCACTTCACTCACATCTGACATCCACGTGGGAATGCTCCTGCTCCCACCCCTCATAGCCTATTATTCACTTCCTACAGGCAACTATATCATATATTTCCAGACAGCAAATACTAAGCCAACTGTAAAAAACCTCTTATAATTCTCAAATCCTACTATTCCATTTCAAGAAACTGTATATTTACTAATGCAATGTTTTGTTTTTCTACAAAATGTAACCTAAACATTTTATTGTACCTGCTTAAATCTCTGTTTTCTACAAAATGTAACCTAAAAATTGTATTGTAACTGCTTAATCTTTGTTTTGTCTTGAACCTACAAATGATTGAAATTGTAAACTGCTGTAATCTTGTTGTAACCTTTGTTTTGGCGCTTTTCACCCCAGGAATCCATTGAAAATATGTTCTTATTGGCCCAATGGACTATCCTGGTTAACCAACTGCAAATAAATAAATAAAATAAATAAGTACCTCACCAAGAGGATCACTGGCCTCAAACAGATGCCCTATGCAGCTCGACTGAAGAAACTCCAGCTGTACTCGGCTGCATACCGCCTACTCAGAAGTGATCTCTGCCTGACATACAAGGCCATGTCCAACCCAGAATTGATGGACATGCTCCACCTAAAGAAAACCTTATCCCCATGAGCCACATACTCTAGGGATCTAAACCTCACCACAACAATAAATAGGATGTGCTGGAGGGATAGATTCCTGTCCCAGAGACTTCCCATGCTTTGGAACAAGATCCCAATCTACATTAGGCAGAGCTCCTTGGTAACACTCTTCAAAAGAAACCTTGATAAGTGGATGGGAAACAGAATGTTTACCTCGGGGATCACTTCAGTGGCTCTGCTGGACAGAGGCACAGGGAACTAATCTAAGAGGGCGGCAAAAGCCAACACTTTCTGGCTAGGCTTATAAATGCCTTCAGGCAGATAGCCTAGTATCTACCTATGAACCTATGGAAACTGATAAGTTCTAGGGCAAAAGGTTTGGAGGCAGGGATGAAGGAATCTAGGGTGTAAAGTAATCAAACTGGATAATGCCATATACAGATTTCGTATCAGAGAAGTAAGCTTAATATTATATTTTGCATGACAGTGAATATGGGATAATACTGCAAGCCAGGAATTTGAGTCAAAACTCAGACTTTTTCTGACTAAAATAATATAATTGTCATGCAGATTTGTATTGACTGACAGATCTGTAAATGTAAAATGTCATTCTTGAAACAGCAGTGCATGTCAAATGAAAAAAAAAAGACTACAAAATAGAACATGCCAGTACATGTGAATCACATTGTTTAAAACAAAATCTCCATAACTCCTTATACCAAATTTCAAAATGATTTTTTTGTAGCAGAACACAAACTCATCTCAAGAGTTCTGTTTCCTTTTATAACAGATAGTAGATGTCAGAGAGAAGTCTCTTTTATCAGTGCTGCTTCTTCAAGATTTTTCTTTTTTGCCCTGTAAAATGTTTAAAAATAGAGACCCAATCACATTCTCAAACAGGCAGCCTAAATACGGACTGAAAATCATTAATTAGGTCATGTAACCATGTGTGCTACCATGGGATTGCCAGGTGACTACACTAAGATACTGGCTAAAACTTATGAGAAATCAAGCCGTGCCAGAATATATTTCAAATTCCTTAAGAGTGAAATAAATTAGCTAAATATATCTTAGCAAAATAGTTAAATGTGGAAGCCTTCCTCCAACACAGACAGAAAGTGTTAGTTAAAAATCGAATGGACAGATGTATCCTTAGATACTTCTCTGTTTCACTAAGCAACACTGATAACAAAAAAAAAAAAACTGCTTTCCAGCTTATTTACATAGAGTTTTTTTTGACTAAGAGGTGAAATCAACAGCATTATAACAAAAGGCCATTTTCATAACCAGAAATGTCCAACAAAGTTCCCTCTTTACTAGAAATGAGTACAAAGCTGGATAAGTTGTTATTAGACCAGTATAAATACCTGATAATGTATTATTTTCATAGCCAGAATAGTGTCTTTAATCCATTTTCTTGCATCTATAAAAACACATTATAAAATATTTTGGTATTTTGAAAAACTTATACAATACAATTTTGTAGCTCTTGGAATGCCTGAACTGTGTCCTAAATTCAGGGAAAACACAGCTCTGACATAAGAAAGGTGCTTAGCAAACCTGTGTTAAGTACCTTTCAATGCCATTAAGCACTTGTCTCATAACAGCATGGAGTACAAAGCTGTTAAACACTTGGATGTCTCTCTCTGTCTCACACACACACACACACACACACACACACACACACACACACACACACACACACACACACACACACACACATGTCAGAGTGAAGGACTGAAGTGTCTAACAGCTTTAAGAGCCATTCCTGTAACACTTAGCTTCTGGTTCACAGCACGCCACAGCAGCTGCAGCTAAATGCCACTGAGTATCCACGGATCAATGAAACTACTGTAATCACATGTGTTTTAAAGCTTAATAATATCTTAGGCTAAAAGTTTTTTTAATGTATTAGTATTTATATTAATGAACATGTTTTTTAGTGGACAGCTTTAATAGTGAATTGATGTGTTAATTGTTTAATTGACTTATTTTGCTGGTTGTTATATAAAGGCTGGGTGGGTTTTGATGCATTGTTCTGAGGAAGTCCCTATTAGTGGGAAGAAAGCGCTAAACCTTTGTGAATTAAAGTTATTGTACCCTGCAGTTTCTGTGTCGTGCTGTGCTCGTGAAGTCCTATAATTCTTTTTTGGCAGTTGGTTGAGACTTACCTTCTGGTTACTTCTGTGTGCAGTGTTGTGTTCGATCTCTTCCAAAGCTGAAAAGCAGTTCCCTCTCCTATAACTTTTTCTGTAACTAATAATACATCAGAGCAGCTAAAGCTCCATTTACTACAAACTATTATGATTGGGTTACACTGAATCAAAACCTTGTGTGTTTAGTGCTGTTGGCTTTGATGTAAAAAAAAGCAGCCCACAAATTTAGTGCTAAAGGGATCAAGCAACAAACTGCTAAATGTGTGCTGCAGATAAGAATGATTTAAGATTAGTGTCTCTGGTTAGTGATGTGATCTCCTTGTTGTGACTAGATATCATGCAATTAGATGGGTTACAGACTATGTGTCCTTGATGTTTTTAGGTACATATTGTATAGCTACCATTGGTCAATTATTTTCTTATGTTGGATATTGCTGAATATCTTGGTAAGGTTAACACAGATAGTATGTGTTATCAAGGTAATCTTGTGCTTTCACAAATCAAACAATCTCAAAAATACCAGAACAACTTATATAAACCTATTCCAGCAGATTAATAAAACAAGGTGGAGAGAGGGATTCTTTTCATAGTGCCTCCCCCACCTTTGGAATAGACTTCCCCTACATATAAGAGAGTGTGATACTTTTCTTTCAAACAGGACTTGGATAATTGGAAAGGGAATTCATGAATTCATCCTAAGCTTGACAGGCCTAGCCCTTTTTGAGAGGGGAGATACAGTCGGGGGGGGGGGGGGCTAGCAAAGTGTAAGGTTCTCAAGACCCAGAAGACTTGAATTTCCCATGATCCTATAAGCTTTCATCAAGTACTGCTTTTACCTCTTCAAAGAATATTCTACAAGATTCATCAAATCCAGATTGTTTCATTTCTAAGGAAATAGGTCTCCTGCATCATTTTGGATAAGAATACTTGCAAATTGCAGTAATAGTTAGTAGTTGTAGAATATGATGTAATCTACAAGTCAGAGTGAAAGGCTATCTGTCTAGCCTGACTAGGGTTACTAAGGCTGTCCCATAGGACACCATACCGAGATCACTTATTTTTGTACTATTCTTATCACATATACAATTACAAAAATGGACTAAGATTGACCAAATATGGTGATTATTGAAGACTGGAGAACAAAATTATTTAAAAATACTGAAGATCACCAAAGTGGCCTAAAATGGTGATGTTGCAATAATTTCACATTTAATGTTATTAAATACAACAACATGAGATATAAGACAGCAAAAGTGACATAAATTACTATTGCAGAATAATTGTAATTAGGACTTTCCATAGAGATTCATATGATATAACAGATATAAATAGGATACATTACTGTGCAGCCAAATTAATAACGGATAAAGTCCTACCACAAAAACACAGGGTAGTAAGGGAAAGGACAGTGAGAAATCGAATGCCATCATGGAAATATCGAATAGAGAAAATTATAAAGCTATTAAGACAAGAAGTGTCACTGTTAGAAAAGTATAGAAGAGGGAACAGATCAACAAAACTACTCAGAAAGATAGATGTGATAAAAGCAATGCACAGTATTATAACAAATCAGGATTTATCATGTACTATCACAAATAATAAACTAAAAATATCAGCACAGGCAGAAAAACTTAGAAGGTACATAGATAAATATAAAGGAAAAGTACAAAATAAGCAATTTATTGATAACCTAAAAAGTTTTATAGAGAATCGGGAAACAAAGTGAAAGGAATTGAGAGACCACCAAAAAAGAAGAAATAGATACATTTTGGAGAAATATCTATGAAGATCCTGTGTAATATGACAAATATGTTAAATGGATAGAAGAAACAAAAGAAAGAATAAGAAGTTTAAAGGTGCAGGATATAAAATGGGATGAAGTAATGGCCAGAGAGACTGATGCAAAATAAAGAAAAGCCTCTAACTGGAAAACCCCAGGCCCAGATGTAGTACCTAACTTCTGGCTAAAAGTATTAACATCTTTGCACAGATATTTAGCCATGAGTACGAACTATTTATATGCACACCCAGAACAGACACCAGCCTGGGTAACAACAGGAAAAACAGTGATGCTACTTGAAACCCAAACTGCAAGCTACCCTAAGAACTATAGACCAGTAACTTGCCTTCTGACAATGTATAAACTATAGACTGGAATTGATGCTGACATTGTTTATAGTCATTTAGAAAAAACTCAATTATGGAGATAGAACAAAAGGGTAATAAAAGAAGGTTATATGGAACAAAGGATCATTTGTTGTTAAATAAAGTCATAATGGAAAACTGAAAAAGGGAAAGACTGTAAGTATGGCATAGATAGACTACAAAAATACATTTGACAGTAAACCACATTCCTGGATAAAAGAGTGCTTAAAATGTATAAGATACACCCTACACTGATAAAATGCATCACAGTGACCATGAAACAATGGTAAACCACTTTGCAGCTAAGCCATGATAAAGGACAATTTATTATTCCAGGGATAAACATTTAAAGGGGGATATCCCAGGGTGATTCTGTCATCGCTGCTCTTTTGCCTTGCCCTTAATCTATTAAAATGTCTACTTAACAGATTAGGTCATGGCTATAATCTGGCTCCCAGAAAGCACAAAGTGTAAAGACTTCTCATTTTTCTATTTGTAGATGATTTAAAGCTATATAGCTCATCAGATGAGGAAATGAAAGCACAACTGCAAGTAGTCAAAACTTTTTTGAGATGATATAAAAATGTCATTTAGTCTTGATAAATGTGCAAAAGCAACCTTTAAAGCAGGAAAGCTGCAGCACCAAGAAAACATCAGTTTGGGACAAGAATGTGATATAAAAGAACTTGAGCAAGAGGGAGTGTATAAACATTTGGAAATTGATGAAGGATCAACAATAAAATATGAACAAATATGAATAAAACTTAGTAAGGAATATTTTAGAAGACTTAAATTAATCCTGAAAACAGCACTGACATCTAGGAACAAAGTTCAAGCTATAAACCAATTTGCTCTTCTTGTCCTAACATACAGTTTTGAAGTGATTGACTGGCCCCAAAAAGCATTAAATAGATTAGACAGGAAAACAAGAAAAATACTTCATGTTTATGAAATGATTTATAAAAATTAGTGCATACCAAGATTATATATTCCCTGTTCTGAGGGAGAGATGGGCCTCCTTGAAAATGATTACATATAGAGGTCTGCAATTGTGGGACTGCATAAGTATCTGCTGACCTCACAAGACCCAAACGTAGTGAAAGTTTTGAAACATGAGGAGAATAAATCTAAGATGAAGTCCCTGCGTAGTCTAGCAGAAGCATATCGGAGTCAAGCTGGAATGGAAATCAAACCAGAAGTAGATAAAAATCAGGCAGAAACTGAATGTACCAAAAAACAAAAGAAAGATTATAAAGTGAGGGATCAGATGGGAAGGCAAGAAATGTGGAAAGTGCATAAATATATTTTCAAGTATAGAAAACTCCAGGAACAATCTCATGTTGATCAGGATCAAACACAGGAATGGTTAAGGAGAGGCAAATTCAAAACAAAAGATGAGAGGTTAATATTGGTGGCCAGTTGAACAGGTATTGGAAGTGTAAGGAGAGGATCAGTCAACACTTTGAACTTCAGTAAGTAGTATTGACTCTGTAGACTCAGTTATAGATCAAGAAGGGGTGTGCTCAAGGAGAATTTTACCTCAAGTTTAATTTCAAGTAAAGGGAAAAAAAAAACACTCCTAGTTCTTTCTCTGTGCTGAAAATCCTCAGTAATGTTGGATAATTATTTTTTTCTGATATTATGTCAAAGGTCCAGACTCCATATCTTTCTCCAAATAACTATGCTCTCTTTACTTCTGCACAGCTGCTGGGAACTATTATGTGCTGTGTATCCTCTAGTTCACTTCTACAGCAAAGCCCTACAAAAAGTGTACATTTTTTTCACTCCATTTTTTCCTTTCAGACTATTTGCAGAAGACAGATAGAAGTTTCTTCCATAACTACTGCTTATTTAAATCCAAATTTGAAATTGTATGTATAAGCAAACAATAGCACTTGAGTGCCTGTATCCAAACAAAAAAAAAAGAGCTCACACTAGACAAGTTCTCCATGGCTCTTTAATCATGTATTGTATGTATTATTTAGTTTCTGATGAACTCTTACTACATAAAGGACAAAAGTGCTTAATCTTTGCAATGAAGCTACCTGGCTCCTTGGGGCATGTCCAGGCTATGCTCTTTTGAAATTGTTCGTATGTTCAGTCCTTAAAAATCCCCATTTTTCAAAGATTTGCATATTGGTGAGAGATTATTATTACTTATTTATTTATTTTTTTGGGTGGCATGAAATGAGACTGAATCCACTGTTATGCTTATGCCAGCAATTCCTCACATCATAGCTTCACAAAATCATTTGTTTTTATTTCTCAGATTTTAGTGCTGTACACTGGATCTGTCATTTATTTTTGTATTTCTTTATATGTTAAATGGTCTGATCATGGATCTTTTTCAGCCACAATCTGGACCACAGGGATTAAAATATGTTAGAGACATGAATCACCATTCCTATGTAGTGCACAGTATACAGAAGGGGCAAGCTTAGTTGTGATGTAGGTATATATCAAGGCATTATGCAGAAGACATGTAATAATTTCCTAACAATAGCATTACTGAGTGCATGGATGCTATATATAACTACATTCTGTGAAAGTGGTGGATATGTCAAGAATTAGGACAAATATGTCCCAGATATTACTAATGACTTAAAATATTTAGGAGGATTATTCTAAGGAAATTCCACTTTTCCGCTTCATTTGTGATCCAGTTACAATATGAGACAGGTATCAAATTCAAAACCATACCTTGGATGTTTAATTGATATAAAACAAAAATGGGCTAACTTTTATGCTGTTCTTCACAAAATACTTCATCTAATATTGCATCTACATTATATAAAATGTGCCATACTTGCAAAAAGTATCATACAGATCCTGAAGATAGAAGGATGTGAGAATATTGCCTAGGATGTGAACCCACACATCCCAGAATTATTATCGTGGAATACTATGAAAATAAACAAACCCGCATTATGCCAAGCAGATTGTGATTTCTCTATAACTTGACCTGGTTGCTCAAAAATATGATCATTATAATCCCAAGTGTGCAAAATGCAGTTATACTTTCAAACAAGCGAAATATGTACATGTATTAACTTGGTTAGAAAACTACCTTGAATTCTATTTTTGCGAATCTTATAGCACTAAGACACCATAAATAATATTTATTTAGAATGCATTCTAATGTACTTCTGTTTTTAAGAAAACATAATAACACCGAGTGTATGTTTTCAAAATGTATTCTAATGCTCTGGCATTTTAAAAACACAGTTGGGGACATTGGTTCCTAGAGTAATTTCATATTTGAACAATTTTATTTGTTTTATGTCTGCTTTTTAGCTGTGTTTTCATATGTGCAATCCTCAAAATTGCAAGAATTTAAGTGGAATTACAGGGAAATATGCACTAAATTCAAAATGATGTATCTAGAAATATTTCAAGTTCCTTGAGGTTCAGTGATCTTAGGGTTAGTGGGAGTGCCGCTCCCCACATGGGGTGCAGGGCGATCACCAACCTACACAAAACACTTTAAATGGGTAACAGCAATGTTCAAAGTTCATTGTTACTTGTGTTAAATCACACTTATATATTCATAGTTTCTGAACTAGCATTATAAAGCCTGCAACTTCAAGCAAGGAGTCGTCCTAATTAGGTAACTAGACTGGAGTAAAGATCCTTTTCAACCATGTCTCAGTCACAAGACTTAACATAAAAATAATACATGCTCAAAGTGTTTTAGTCAAGGAACATTGAGTTTAAATGTTATATACACAATTTAACTGAGATGAGATCAAAAATAACAGTAACAGTCCTGTTTTAGCTAAATGGTAGTCTATACAATACAGACAAGACCAGCAAGGAGTCCTCGTGGACTTTGATGTTTGCAGATGACATTGTGATCTGTAGTGAGAGTAGGGAACAGGTGGAGGAGACCCTGGAGAGATGGAAATATGCTCTAGAGAGAAGAGGAATGAAGGTCAGCAGGACTAAGACAGAATATATGTGTGTGAATGAGAGGGAGGATAGAGGAATGGTAAGGATGCAGGGAGTAGAGCTGGTGAAGGTGGATGAGTTTAAATACTTGGAATCAATAGTTCAGAGTAATGGTGAGTGTGGAAGAGAGGTGAAGAAGAGAGTACAGACATGATGGAGTGGGTGGAGAAAGGTGTCAGGAGTGATTTGTGACAGACGAGTACAAGTAAGAGTGAAAGGGAAGGTCTACAAGAGGGTAGTGAGACCAGCTATGTTATATGGGTTGGAGACAGTAGTACTGACTAAAAGGCAGGAGTCTGAGTTGGATGTGGCAGAGTTAAAGATGTTAAGATTTGCATGGTGTGACAAGGGTGGACAGGATTAGGAATAAGTATATTAGAGGGTCAGCCCAGGTTGGAAGGTTTGGAGACAAAGCCAGAGAGGCACAATTACATTGGTTTGGACATGTGCTGAGGAGGGATGCTGAGTATATTGGGAAAAAGATGCTAAGGATGAAGCTACCAGGTAACACCGAAAAAATAGTATAGTCATGCCATAGCCATAGCCTGAAGAAAAATGCCAAAAATGTTAATATACAATTCGGGAAAAACAAACTGAACACAAAAGAACTGCTACCAACCAAGGGACACACAAACACAGGTGAGGAGTCAGGGACCTGGGGACCCAGGTTGACAGTGGCCTGGATTTCACACACCTAATTAAAGTGGATGAAAGACTTTCTACATTGCCCACCTGATCATGAATGGATCACATCCAGATTATATAGAGTGTTCCCCTGTTCAATGTACTCACTTATCAGACCAATGATCGAAAGCACCAATGCCCCATTTGAGAGACCCCTCACCGACATCTGCAGCAAAAGGAGAGACCCAAAATCAAAAATAAAAGGCCAAATTGAAGAAATCTGTCATCCTGCCAGTGCCATGAGAAGATTCCAACTCGCCACCGTGATGCTCCCAGGTGCCTGCTCAGAGTCCAAGGCCACATGTGCATGAGGCCATCCACCTCATGAATGAAAACCAATGAACAAACTCCAGCCAGCAAAACCAAAACCACTAGAGTAATTTAAATAAGACATGCTATAGGGATAGATAAGGCTGATAGATAGGACTATGAGATTTATTTAATAGATGCCAGTGTGTAGAAAAATCTGTCAAACCTGAGGCAGAGCACCTCAGATCACTTGTTCAAGAGAAATAGAAGTTCTGTGGATGGGAGATTGTAGGTTTACCCCGAATCATCTCTGTCACAGCTGACAGAGGCAAAACAAACCAGTTTTTTATTTTTTCTCATAGGGTGGTAAGCAAAAAAAATGCTTGGGGGCTTATAAATGCCTTAGGGCAGATAGCCTAGTATAAACCTATGAACCTATGAACAGGAAAAGAGGAAGGCCTAAGATAAGGTTTATGGATGTGGTGAGAGAGGACATGCAGGTGGTTGGTGTGACAGAGCAAGATGCAGTGGACAGGAAGAAATAGAAACAGATGATCCACTGTGGCGACCCCTAATGGGAACAGCCAAAAGAAGATGATGATGACAATACTTTTAAACCTACAACAGCAGAATGAGGACTATGAGGGTCTACGCTCTGCAACGAAGATATTTAACAATTGTCCTAATAAGATTTATAATTTCATGAGTCAGGTGACTGAAAAGTTCCTTTTAAATTTTCTTAATGTTTGTTAATTTGTGATCTGGAAGGTCATCTCACAATCTGACAACCTATAAAAAAGCCTAATGAGAATAGTGACCTTACGTGAATTGTAGTTATTCCTAAAGAGCATCCTACTAGGTATTTAACCCTGTATCAAAAAGGTGGGTCGTAACGCTATTGCTTAATTTCACCCTTTCCCATATTTGTGTGTGTTTGTGTGTGTGTGTGTGTGTGTGTGTGTGTGTGTGTGTGTGTGTGTGTGTGTGTGTGTGTGTGTGTGTGTGTGTGTGTGTGTGCAGTTCAGCAGATCAGCAACTCCTTTCCTGTGTGAATTGTAGTGCTTCCAATAGGACACATTTTCAGATATTTAGGTTCATAGCTGTGTACTAGGTTAATGGCCCTGGAGCCTTTACAAGCCTAGCCCATAGAAGTGCCCTGGCATCATGCCGCCCAATGTTAGTTCCCAGTGCCACTATCAAGTAGAGCCATTGGAATGATCCCTGGGGTAAACTTTCTATTACCCATCCACTCATCAAGATTTCTCTTGAAGATGGATATTCAGGTGCTCTGCTTGACATGTATGGGAAGCCTATTCCAGAGCATGGGCAGTCTCTGGGTGAGGAACCTGTCCCTTCAGCATGTTCTGCTGATTGTGGTAATGAGGTTGAGGTCTCTGGAACATGTGGTGTGGAGGGATTGGGATTTCTTTAGATGTAGCATTTCTAACAGGGCTGGATCAGACATGGTTTTGTAAGTCAAGCAGAGATTGCCTCTAAGAAGGCGATATGAGACAGAGAATATAATAATCAGCTCTGCCAAGTCTTGAACCCAGGACCCTGTACACTATAGTCAGAGAAATGTACCACTACACCAACTGAGCTGTTAATCTCTGTAGTTGAAAGTAAGGAACCATGCTTGCTTTGCAAGACTACATAATCCCATTATTGCTTGGAGCTGTATTACCTGAGCTGGAAAGCAACATATATTCTTAGACATAAATATTCCTTCTGCTTCCCTCACATATTTAATGACTTAAGAAAGTTGTATTGTAGTTTTTGTCTACAAGTATGGCCCTGATAGATTCTTGTTATCAACTATGTAGGAATGTTTTGGAAGAAATTTCTTTCTTTCTCTCCTTCTCCTGAGCAGTTGTTCATATGTCCATAGGTTCACAGGCTCATAGTTTCATAGCAGGCTGTTGATTGGTTAGATCATTTGTAGCTTAATCTCAAGATCCCATTTCATCAGTATGCTACAACATAAATAATTACTACCTTATTTTGTCCCATTTAAATGAGAGTTTGAAGGACCAGAAAAATGGTCAATTTGCAGTTCCCCATCAATTTCTTCAGGTTGTGTTTAAAGAGAGTTAGGGCACTCTTTGCTTTATATCTAAGGGAAGTCTGTCCCATAAAAGCAGGATTCTTTGACAGTGGTATATATATTACCAGCAGGTCCTATTTATGCTATTGTGGAAGTTTATTCTGTTGCATGTGTGTTTAGGGTGGAGGGTGTTTCATGGATGTGTAGAAATTTGGATCCTTCAGAGCTTTGTAGGTGATGTAGAGGTAGAAGAGACAATGTACTTTACAGTGTTCTATACAAGGAAGGCATATCCCTGATTCCCTTAGTGAAGAAATGCTGTGATTTTTTCAGTTGAGTCATATGTTTAGACAAGTGCATTTGAAAGGGGCATTATATTCCATTATGAGCCCAAAGAAAGATCAGAGAGATCAGAATAGAAAGGGATGATAACTGTCTTTGTTTGACCTAGAAGTTGCCTTGACATCAGAGAAGTAAATGCCAAAGAGAAGTGCCCTTAGAACTTATGGATGCCACTAGTAGTGACCCTTTTTGATGATAGAGTGCCTCTACACTAATACACTCAATTCTGTCAGTAAACCAGTTTGCAATCCAGCAGGGAAAGGGTTTATATTTAGTTTAATTAACTTGTGAATAATGCCTGAATGTGTGAGGGTATAAAAGGACATGGCAAAATGAAGTTCATGAGTGTGAACTGATTAGTCTGCATCTAATGGGTTCAATAGAAAGAGACTCTAGTTTGTTTTGCCATGCCTCATCAGCTGCAGGTATGGTCATTGGCTATGAAGTGGTACAGATTTTAATTGAAAGTAATTAGTATATCATGGAGATCAAGGTCCTGATTCTGGGCTATATGTCTAGATGTAATTTGCTTTTTTTTTTTTAGAAATACAGACAAGCCCCCTCCAACAGTACACCTTCTTAAGCAGTGAATGTGAAAGAGTGATAAGCATAGAAAACCAGCACTGAGAGTGTGCTATTATTATAATGAGTCCACATTTCATTAGAAACCCAGCACTCAGGGAGTGCTGTTATTATAATGAGCCCACATTTCATTAGAAACCCCGCACTGAGGGTGTGCTATTATTATAATGAGCCCACATTTCATTAGAAACCTGGCACTGAGGGTGTGCTATTATTACAATGAGCCCACATTTCATTAGAAACCTGGCACTGAGGGTGTGCTATTATTACAATGAGACCACATTTCATTAGAAACCCAGCACTGAGGGTGTGCTATTATTATAATGAGGACACATTTCATTAGAAACCCGGCAGTGATGGTGTGCTATTATTACAATGAGCCCGCATTTTATTAATTAGACAAATATCTGTATTTTTGAGAGTCAGAAAGGCCTGTGAGGAGTGCAACTTCTTATTTAAGCATCTAGTATTGAGCAATGCTACCTTTATATAATCATGATTTTGACTGGTCTTGCATAATAATAATACTGCAAGAGAAGTAGAAGCTATGAGTGGAGTGGTACAGGCCATCCATAGAAAAGCAGGTAGGAATGTCAGTCATCTCACCTCAGGCTGATATTTACTAGACCTCTTTTGAATGACACTGATAACTAAACTGATAGTTAAATCAAGTATATTTTGTTTGTATGGTGGCATCATTTTTACTGGTGGTAGGACTTTGCACAAGAATAGTTTCATTATATGCTCAGATGAATATTCCGAGAGCTCTTTCATGTCTATCTTCTAATGTTGCAATGAAGTGCATGTCAAGACATTCACACCCGCGTGCACAATGACTAGGTCATAGGTGTACCTTTGGTGAAGGGACTTGAGAGCTATAGTGACATGGTAGATCCTGGCACATAACAAACAATTTGCTATCATATCACTTTGCTCCACCTGGTAAGTGATACATCTCATATCTCACTATGAAATCATCTATGACTAAAATAACACCAGAAATGTCATCAGAGCTTTGCTGTGTTAAGGGCTTTGTGTGACTCCCTTTGTCTGTTTTGTTACTTGCTATAACTGTAGATGCAGTTTGCTTGAAACTGTGATGCTGAGTATCCTGTATACACAACCTATGTCTTGGGGACCTTTTGATGTTTGGGTAGGGGATTCTTAAGCATTTCAGTGATTTAAGATAAGCTGGGAGTGGTTGTGCAAGGTAGGTGTCAGTACTGACAACCTGCTGGCATCACTAATAAGTATGGATAAGAGTCTGGCCTCCAAGGTTCTTAAATGTGTACACCCCTTATATATATAGATTTATCTAGTGTAAGGAGCAAATGTTTTAGTTAACATAAGGCAGTTGTTACATTGCCTCAGGGTGCCTATTGCTATCAGGCTGGCTGCAGATGTTGTACACATCTGGTGCATCACTGCAAGTAGTGCCTGATGTCTAAGGATACATTGATGAGGTTTGTTGTAGGAAATAATTTTTTATATTAATTAGGACTGGGGAAGATGTTTACTAGTGAAGTAAATCATTAGTTCAAATTAGATAAACATGCAAAAAGTGATGGGGTGGAAGCAATGTTGGGTAGTGCAGTTTACTCAGTATTAAGTACACAAGTGCTGTTAAGTGCCTTGATAAGTTCAATTTAATTGACACAACTATTGAATTACAGTTGAAGTCAATTTGAACTTTCATAATTTCAAGTTTCGGCTCAGCCCGTATAATAAGGGAATTGCAACACAGTAGCAGCCATAATGAAATTGCAGTTACAGTGAAGGCAGTTTCAGCAAATGATTAAAAAGCAGTATAATGCTTAAGCAATCTGGCAAGGTTTCCATAACAGCAGAGGGCTGTATCCTAGTGAGTCACAGTACCAGAAGGGAAAATAGAGCTACAGGCTGTAATCACAGAGAATGAGTAACAGCGGTTACAAATGCAATATAATAATGACAGTAGTTCAATTTGTGGATAGAATATGGTGACTTACAAACAAGCTTGAGTGCCACAACAGTAAAGAGCATCGGTTACAAGCAATCAGCAGCAGCAAATGGTGATCCAAAATCAGTAAAGGCAATAGCAACAACTTTCTGGATAGTTGAAGCAAATGACATTCTATTGGAAACTGGAATGCCATAACAGCAGACAAGTAAAAGTAATGGGACAGTTTACAGCTTACAGTAACAAGCAGTTTGGCTCAGATCCCACACCAGAATACAAATAAATAAAATATGGTTGTGTACAGCATGCCTACAGCAAGAGCAGAATTCAACACTGTATGTGTAGGGCTGCTATGTGCAACAGTACAGTGCAGCAGCTGTCTGTAACTCTTCACAGGCATATACAAATGTTTATAACTGCTCTCAGGTCTCTGCAACATTGGTCAACTGTACTTAGGTTTAAATTGTTTTGCACTTTTAGAGACTCTATTTAGTGTATAGCGATAGTGGTAAGGATAAAGTGCCTCTTGTGCATTCTCATATAAAACCAGAAGGTATAATCACTTGTTTCTGAAGAAAATAGTGCGCAGCTGTACTGTAGAATATGCAGCACTTCCCAAATGTAGTGAGATCAGGTTTTGTGGTCAAGGCAAGTATGCTTTTACTGTCCAGCCAAATAGAATTTCAAAGTCTGTGAACGCACCAAGTTTAAACAAATAAGCAAACAAACCAGAACACACAAACCAATTACAAAACACACTGTCCTGCAGCCAAATGTACATTTTATCCAGAGCAATAGCAGCAACCCTTCTCTCACTAGATGATTGCTTGCTAAAGTAGTTCCAAATGCAAAAATCTTTCATACCACAAAATACAGAATAATAATTATTTGAAATTAGCACTTGCATGTTTTAGGGTTTAGGTTTTCAAGTCAAATCAGAGTAGATGTCCTCAGGTGAACACATGTAATCCTAACCCAGCCAAGAAGAGCTTCAACAGCTGCATACACCTTGCATTAATTATTTCCTGCCTGCAGATATCCCCTCTTGTTACTTAAGGGAAGTATTTTTCACCCATCTCTGGGAACATTCCTTTAGCCTGCTGATATCCACTTTCACTTCTTAGGGGAAGAATTGTTCACCCATCTGAGAGGCCAGTCCTTTGCTGCTCTTGTCTGCCTTAAATGTTTATCAGTTATGAGGTCTTGTGCTCCCATTTGCTATCACCACTCTAGTTTGTTCACACACAACACATTCTGGTAGGCCTATGGCAGCTCATCTGATAGGACGGCTTAGGTTTTCTCTCAGTACTTTGTAATTAGGACACCGACTATACCTACCATAAATGCACAATTCTGCCTTTGCCTATCACTTACTAAAAATTAAGTAGTCTTTACCGAAGTACCAAATGTAAGCCTTCAGTTTTGCTCTGTCTCATTCAGGAATGGCCTACAATATCCTGTAATTGTTTTTTCAGTTTAATTTCTCCAAGTCTTTTGGGTTTCTAATACCATGATAGGAATGGAACCCATTCCTAAGTCAAAGTATGATTAAAGTTTATGAAATTAGTATTGTTTCAGTCTTTGATGTTAGCCAGAAGTGCTCTTTGCAGCGCCTGTAATGTGCTCAGGATTAACTCCTTCTGGAATTCATAGAGTTACGTTTAAGTAACATATTTAAGCATGATTGTAAATTCTTTTATATATATATATATATATATATATATATATATATATATATATATATATATATATAAGACCCATTGCTCCTGCTACTGTCTGGGTATCCTTCTTCCACATTGTTCTTGTTTCTGCCTGCACATCCTGGTATTTTATGACTTTGTGTCACTCTGTGCATAAGACACTTTAGTCACTTAGTGTAGCAATTTCAAAGATCAGAGCTACTTTTGTCTTATAGGGTCATAGGTGTTTAATAGGCTACCAACCCCAAGGGTCTTTTTAAGCCTAGTCATGCATCCCAAATCTCTGACAAGTTCTGCTATCCTTGATATGTGTAAGCAGGGGCTTGGGAGATGAAACATTTACAAGGAGGGGCCTTGGAGATGAACCATTTACAGGTTTCTTGTGTCCATCAGAGACATAGGTGGCAAACCAGAGATGAATTTTCTGTTCTCCATCCAATTTTCCAAGTTACACTTGAATTGGGTTAGAGAGAAACTCTGCTTCACATAGATGGGGAGCCTATTCCAGAAATGGGACAGTCTCTGGGATGCATATCCATCTCTCTAGCAGGTCCTATTTATATCACAGACAAGGTTTAAGTCCTTAGAATGAGTAATTCTGGTGCTGCTTATTTTGTGGATAAGCAAGAGGTCAATCAGAGTGGGGTCTGACAATGCCCTGTATCTCAGGCATAGATCTCCTGCTCAACAACCTGTAGGAAACAGAATGCAGGGAAAGGGCCTTGAGGCAATCTGCATATGACATTTTACTTATCCCCTATATTCTTTTAGTGAAAAACCTCTGTGGATGTTCCAATTATTGGATATGCCTGGTTAGGTACATACCAAAGGCCTTGAGGCAATCTGCATATGACATGAAAAACCTCTGTGGATGTTCCAATTATTGGATATGCCTGGTTAGGTACATACCAAAGGCGGCATTGTACTCAATGATAGGTCCAATAAGTGGCGAATAGTAAAAAAATGACTTCCTTTGACCTAAATGCCATACCTTTGTTTATAATTTACGCAACATAGAATGATTCCATCACTACTGTAGACACATAGGTTCATAGGTAGGTACTAGGCTATTGGCCCAAGGGCCTACGTAAGCCTAGCCAACAAGGTTCCCTGGCTTACGCCACCCAAGAAAATTATTTTCCTGTGCCCCAGTCAAGCAGAGCCACAGAAATTATCCGCAGGGTGAATTTCCAATCATCAAGATTTTTCTTGAAGAGTGCTAATGAAGAACTTTGCTTGACATAGATGGGTAGCCTGTTCCAGAGTATGGGAAGTCTCTGGGAGAGGTATCTATCCCTCCAGCATGTCCTGTTTATTGTGGTGACAAAGTTTAGGTCCCTAGAGCATGTAGCTTGGAGGGATTGGGATTTCTTTAGGTGTAGCATGTCCAACAGCTCTGGGTTTGACATAGCTTTATATGTTAGGCAAAGATCACCTCTGAGTAGGCGATATGCTATGGAGTAAATCTGAAGTTTTTTGAGACGGTCAGTGTAGGGCATTTGTTTGAGGCCAGTAATCCTCTTTATGAGGTACTTCTGTGGCCTTTCCAGCTGCTGCAGATGTCTTGTGAGGTGCATTCCAAAAGGGGTGTTGTACTCTATAATTGATCTAATGAGTGTCAAGTAGAGGGAAACAATGACCTCTTTTTTCCTGGATGAGAACCCTTTTATGATGAGGTGTGCCATGTAGAAGGACTTCCTGACTACTGTGGCGATGTGACTATCAAAGAAGAGACTACTGTCCACCTGGGTCCCATGGTCTCTTATCACACATTTGGTGTTAAGTAGATTGCTGCCTATGTGATAGTTCATGGGTACAGGGTTTTTACCAAAGGGGATGGCACTGCACTTTTTGGCATTGAGCTTGAGGCCATGGCTCTGACACCAGGCATCTGTCTCAGCGAGGCCCTTCTGTAGGATGTCCACATCATTTGGGGACTTGACTATGGCTCCTAGTTTGCAGTCATCTACAAACTTCATTAGCCAGAGGCCTTCTGTGTTAGCCTGTACTTCAGAGAAGTAGTTACCAAACAGGAGAGGTCCCAGGACAGAGCCCTGTGGTACTCCACGTGTCACTGCTTTGAGGTCAAATTTGGAGTCTGCAACTTTTACAGTGTGGGTTCTGTCAGTAAGCCAATTGGCAACCCATCTTGTAATGTAGGAATTTATACCAGTTTAGTGAATTTAGCTATAATTCCAGAATGGGGGATGGTGTTGAAAGCCTTGGCAAGGTCAAGATAGGCTGTGTGAACCACCTTACCCTTATCTACGGCTTTGGTGACTGCCTCAAAGATGTTGATCAGGTTCAGGAGGCATGATCTGCCTTTCACAAACCCAAACTGGGTGGGATCCAGAGTTTGGAGGTTACCAATGTCTCTGTTTATGAGTTCCATGATGATATGTTCCATGGCCTTGCAGACCAGGCTTGCCAGGCTAATAGGTCAATAGTTCCTGGGATCAGTGGTGGCTTCTCCTTTGTGGAGTGGGATAACTGTTGCTGTGCAACATTCAGTGGGCACAAAGCCTGATGCAAGGCTATTATTGAACATGGTGCTTAAGTGGGGAGCCAGTTCATTCTGAAGTTCTTGTAAAATGCAGCCTGGGATGTTGTCTGGTCCTATGGATGCTGTGTATTTGGCTTTAGAGAGTGCAGCTTTTACCTGCATAGTTGTGATTACAGGGATTCTGCATTCTTCCTGTATAGATATGGGCCCTTTAGGGGGTGAGGGAGGGTAAAGTTAGCACTGAACCTATATGCCAGGATGTTGGCAATATCAGTTGGTTCTGTAATTTTCATGCCGTTGTGCTGTAACTCAGAGCAGATCTGGGTGTAGCCACTGAGATTCTTGACATAGCTATAGAATGCTTTGTGATTGTCCTTAGAATTAGTGGCAATTTTGTTTTCGTACCTAGCTTTAGAGGATCTTATAAGGGATCTCAGCTTTTTACTGAGGCTGACCAGGGAGCTCCTCCACTCATGGGATTTTACTCTCTTTTGCAACAGTTTCTTCCTTCTGTTGTACAGTTTGTTTATGGCAGGGGACCACCAGATTGACTTCCTTTTTCGGAGGATAGCGTCTTGGTTCTGTTTGGGATAGCATGATCCATGCACTCGTGTAAGTGCTTATAGAGTGATTTTGTGTAGGATTCAGCAGTCGTAACTGTATTGTCCATCTGCATGGGTGTCATGAAGTTCACTACGTCTGACTTAAGAAGCATGAAGTTTGCTTTGGAGAAATTTTTTACCATGGTTTCTTTAATGGGGTGTAGGAATGGGATGTGGATATCAAGGGTGATTAGCTTATGGTCAGATCGGACCAACGAGGAGTTGACTTCAGGCATGGAACACTGGTCACTCATGTTGGTAATAACTAGGTCTAGGATATTGTTACCCCTGGTGAGGGTGTGGATAAGTTGATCCAGGGCATTGGAGTTTATGAATTCCAGAAAGCGTTGAGCTAAGGAGTTGGTACAAGAGTAGTTTTCCCAGTTAATGGTGGGGTAGTTGAAGTCGCCCATTATTAGGGTATTTGGTTGAACCCTAATATTTTCCAGTACATCAAGAAAAGAGGAGTGGGAATACTGGGGAATAGTGTGGGATCTGTAGCAAGCTACAATTTGGATTGCAGTTTTGCCCAGAGTTAGTTGCACTTGGATAACCCACATGATGGTCAAAGGCTAGATTACTGTCTATGTGTGTCCCTAAGTCCCTGACTACTGGGTCAACTCCAAGGAGTGTTTTGTCAATATGATAGTTACTTCGGGTGGATGACTTCCTGAAGGATACTATTATGCATTTTATGGCATTTAGTTTTAGTCCTTGGCTCTGATACCAGTTGTTTGCCTGTGTCAGCCCTTCCTGGAGAACATTCGTGTCAGTGTGGGATTCAATGAAAGCTCCTAATTTGCAATCAGCTGCAAATTTAGTCAGCCAGAGAACATTGACATTGCCCTTGACTTCAGAGAAGTAAATGCCAAAAAGGAGTTGCCCAAGGACCAATCCCTGAGGGACTCCACTTGTGAATGGCCTCTTCTTTTCATGGACTACTATATCTGGTGTTCTCACATTTAATTTTTGAACTGTTGGTAATGGGTGATCCCAAGTGATATAAACTTCATTATTTTTTTAATGTTTTGTGGCTCATGTTTCTAATGCTTCTCGGCTACTTCAATATTATAATGTTTGCACAATCCCCAGTGCAATAGTCTTTCCATATTATTATGCCTTTCAGTATATAGTCATTCTGCCATTAGTTTATCACACCCAGTACAAGATGTGCGACTGTTTCCAATTCTGGTTTACAAAACCTGCATTTGTCTGTTTCTTTGTAAACCAATGTGTATGTAGTTTACTATCCTGGGCTGCCAATATTCACCTCTCCTTAACCATTCCTGCATTTGGTCCTGATCGACATGAAATTGTTCCAAGAGTTTTCTGTAATTACAACTATGTTTATGCATTTTTCACATTTCTTGCCTTCTGATCTGATCCTTTATCTTATATTCTTTCTTTTGTTTTTTTGTTTTTTTGGCACACTCAATTGCTGCCTGATTTCTATCTACTCTGGTTTGATTTCCATTCCCACTTGACACCAATATGTTCTGCTAGACTAAGCTGGGAAGTCATGTTAGACTTATTCTCCTCGTGTTTTTAAACATTCACTATGTTTGGATCTTGCGAGGTCATCAGATATGTATGCAGTTCTACGATTGCAGATCTATACATGTAATCAGGTTAGAAGAGGCCTATACTTCCTTCAGAATGGGGAATATATAGTCTTGGTATACAGTGATTTTTATAAATCATTTGAAAAGCACAAAACTTTTTTCTTGTTTTCCTGTCCAATTGATCCAATACCTTTTGGGGCCAGTCAGTCACTCCAAAACTGTAAGTTAAGACAGAAAGAGCACATTGTTTTATAGCTTGTACTTTACTTCTAGATGTCTGAATTATTTTCAGTATTAATTTTAGTCTTCTAAAATAGTCCTTACTAAGTTTTATTTGCATTTGTTCACATTTTATTGTTGATCCTTCATCAGTTCCCAAATATTTATAAAAGAGCTCAAGTTCTTTTATATCACATTTCTGTCCCAGACTGATATTTTTTTGGTGCTGCAGTTTTCCTGCTTTAAAGGTTGCTTTTGCACATATATCAAGACCAAATGACACCTGTGAAAGTTTTGACCACTTGTAGTCATGCTTTTAGTTCCTATACAGTTTTAAATCATCCACAAAAAGAAGATGAGGTCTTTACACTTTGCTGTTTTCTGGGAGCCAAATGGTAGCAATGGCTTAATCTGTCAAGTAGACAGCTTAATGGGTTAAGGGCAAGACAAAAGAACAGCGGTGACAAGGAATCAACCTGGAATACCCCCCCCCCCTTTGAATTTTTATCCCTGGAATAATAATTTTTCCTTTAGCATGGCTTAACTGCAAACTGGTTTGCCACTGTTTCATGGTCGTTGTAATGTAGTCGATCAGTTAGGGCGTGTCTTACACATTTGTTAGCACTCTTTTATCCATGAATGTGGGATGCTATCAAATGCTTTATTTTAATTTATCTATGCCATAGATTCTTCCACTTTTTACAGTTCTCCTGTATGGCTTTATTTAACAACAAATGATTCTTTGTTCCATATGACTTTCCCTTTTGTTCTGTTGCTATGACTGAGTTTTATTCTGAATGACTATAAACTCTATTGGCATGAATTCCAGTGTATAGTTTATACATCATTGGAAGGCAAGTTATTGGTCTATAGTATTTAGGATAAAAAGCAGGTTCATGCTTAAGGAAAACTTTTAGTTATGTACTTACCATAACTTTAGATGTTTGGGATCCATCTCCCCTACATTCTGTACTGATGGGTTCGGAGCCGATCCTCGGCTCCGACTCGGCACACTATACTATAGAGCGAAGTCTCTTATTGGCTGAGCTATTCTACATCCCAGGATGCACCACCACAGCTTCCCCAGATCTTGTTTGTCCGCACACATGCACACATACATAGACTGTTGATATAATATTGCCAGGTGTTTCAAGATGAAACGGCTAAACTTGAACCGTCCGGTCTCTTCTGATCTCCAAGGCAGGGGGAAGGAGGGTGGGTTATTAGGAATGTAGGCGAGATGGATCCCAAGCATCTAAAGTTATGCTAAGTACATAACTAAAAGATGTTATGTGATCCTATCTCGCCTATATTCTGTACTGATGGGACAGCGTCCCTAGCACCTGATTCCTGGGTGGCTCACTGGAAAACACTCCTGAGAACTGTGGAACCGAAGGAAACTCGCCCCCGAGATGCCACGTCCAATTTGTAATGAGAAATAAATGTGTGAGGAGAGGACCAGGTAGCCGCAGCACAAATGTCACTAATGGCAAGCTTAGAATGAAAGGCTGTCGAAGTAGCCATAGCCCTTGTAGAATGAGCTTTCACTGAGGTTGTAAGCTCTTTATTAGAAAGGAAGTAAGTATGGCTGATACAGTCCCTGATCCACTTGGCAATAGTGACCTTCATGATGGCTTTGCCCAATTTATTGTCCAAAAAGGACACAAACAACTGATCTGTTTTCCGTGTTTGGTGCGTCCTATCTAAATAGAAACGCAATTGCCTGTGAACATCCAATGAGTGGAAGATGTATTCCGCTCTGTCTGAGTAGTTTGGGAAGAAAACTGGAAGTTCCAATGACTGTTGAAGACAAAAACTAGAACAAACTTTGGGAACAAAGGATGGATTAGGCCTGAGGGATACTCTATTCTTATGAAAAACCAGGTACGGTGGTTTGACACATAGAGCTTGAAGTTCCGAAACTCTTCTGGCTGATGTAATTGCCAACAAAAAAGCAGTCTTCCAAGAAAGAAATTTCAAGTCACAAGTTGCTGCCGGTTCGAAGGGGGAAGAGGTCAAAGCACCTAATACGAAATTAAGATCCCACAGTGGGGCGGGATGAGAAATCGGAGGTCGTAGCAGCCCAGCACCTTTCATGAAGGCTTTACACAACTTATTGCTCATCAAAGGTGGGTCTGTACTTTCATGAAAATTAGAAATAGCTGCCAATTGAACCTTGATGGTAGAGACCGAAGAACCTTGATTGAATAAAGAAGCTAAAAACTTCAAGACTTCTGAGACCGGGGCAGTAATGGGATCTAATCCCCGGAGTTGGGCCCAAATAGCGAATCTCTTCCATTTGCTGTTATACATTTTTTTAGTCGAAGTCTTGTGGGCTGAGGACAAGATATGTATGACTTCCGAGTCCAAAACATGGTTCCTGACTATGGTCGGAAGAGGAGGAGCCAAGCTGTTAACCTCAACGAGTGAAGGGACTGGTGAAGCTGTCCCGACTGGTGGATCAAGAGGTCTGGAACCTGGTCCAGGAACCATGGACCGTCCAGTGCATATTTCCGAAGAAAGGGCAGCCAGACTTGATGAGGCCAGTATGGGGCAACTAAAATCATCTTGCTCTGCAAGTGAATCACCTTCTGGATCACCCTGGAAAGAAGGAGAACCGGTGGAAAGGCGTACAGTAGGCCGGTGGGCCAAGCTTGGACTAGGGTGTCCTTGGGAAACTCCCCCGGAACTGGGGTGAGAGAGAAGAACTGTTGACATTTCGTGTTGAGAGGAGTTGCAAAGAGGTCGCAACAAGGAGTTCCCCATCTTCTGAAAATCTGAGTTGCCACTCTGTCGTTCAGAGACCACTCATGCGGGGAGAGAATAGTTCTGCTCAGTCTGTCGACTATAACATTGGATCTCCCCGGAATGTGTGTTGCTACCAGAAAATGTTTGGTTGCAATCACCCAATCCCATACTTTCATGGCCTCTCTGCAAAGGGGGTAGGACCTGGTCCCTCCCTGCTTGTTCAGGTACCAGACTACTGACATGTTGTCAGACTGAATGGCAATCATGCCCTGGGGGAGGTAACTGTGTAGTGCTTGTAGCGAGAGAAACACCGCCCTCATTTCCAGTATGTTGATGTGGAGGAAACTCTCATCGGGGTGCCACTTGCCTTGGACTGACCTGCCCAGGTAATGTCCCCCCCAGCCCATCTGGGAGGCGTCCGTAGTCAAAGTGGCCACTGGAGGTGGTGGAACGAAGGGTCGCCCCTGATCCAGGTTGGAGGGAAGTAGCCACCAACGGAGGTCCTGTTTGCACGTCTCCATAATCAGAATGAGGTGACTGAGGGGGAGATCCTGATAAGACCACTGGACTGACAGGAGCCACTGGAGAATCCTCATATGCAATCTTGCTAAGGGAACTAGGAGAACGGTAGCCGACATGGAACCTAACAGTTGTAGGACCATCCTGGCTGGGGCTCGGCATTTGAGGAGCAATGCTCGAACTTGAGACTGTAATATTTCTATCCTCTCTGTAGGAAGATAGACCCACATTTGCTTTGAATCTATCTCTACTCCGATAAACCATATGTGCTGAGATGGCAGCAACACAGACTTTGCCCAATTGAAGGTGATTCCTAGGGAGTTGCCTAGAGATATAGTGGCTGCTGGGTTCTGTAAGCGTAGACGCCTGGAGGTGGCAGTTAGGAGCCAGTCGTCTAGGTATGGAAACACCTGGAATCCTAGACTTCTCAGGTGAGCAGTCACCACTGCCAAACATTTGGTGAACACCCTGGGGGCTGTGGTGAGACCAAAGGGCAGTGCACGGAACTGGAAATGACTGTCTCCCAGGCTGAAGCGCAAGTGTCTCCTGGATGCCTGATCTATCAGGATGTGATAATAGGCATCCTTGAGATCTATGGAGCACATCCAAACACCTTCCTCCAGCAGCGGGAGAATGGATTGTAAGGTGACCATCCGGAACTTGGACTTTTTGACAGAACGGTTGAGTTTGCTGAGATCCAAGATGGGCCTCATGTCCCCGGTCTTTTTTGGCACTAAAAAGAATTTTGAGTAAGTCCCTAATCCGGTCTGGTCTTCGGGGACCGGTTGGATGACTCCTTTTTGAAGCAGCTTTGAGATTTCGATGGCTGCAAGATCCCATTGACTGGGTGGTGGGTCCGGGATTTTTTGGGATGGTGGGGGGGGGGCGGAGAAAAAGGGATGGTGTAACCTCCGGTAATGATTCGGAGCACCCATCGGTCCTGAGTGATATTCTCCCAGGCCTTCAGGTGCCTCGAAAAATGACCCCCGACTGGCTCCGGAGCAGCGCAGTCAGGCAATCCTTCAGGGTCTTAAAAAGGGTTGGGGGCCCCGGGAATTTTTCCAGGGTTTCGGGGGGGGTGGAGGGGTTGGGGGATTCTTTGGCTCAAAGGGATTATTCGGCGGGAAAAGGTATCTTTGGTAAGACATTTTTTTCCCCCGGTAGGGGTGGAAAGTTGATCAGGTTCAGGAGGCATGATCTGCCTTTCACAAACCCAAACTGGGTGGGATCCAGAGTTTGGAGGTTACCAAGGTCTCTGTTTATAAGTTCCATGATGATATGTTCCATGGCCTTGCAGACCAGGCTTGCCAGGCTAATAGGTCAATAGTTCCTGGGATCAGTGGTGGCTTCTCCTTTGTGGAGTGGGATAACTGTTGCTGTGCGACATTCAGTGGGCACAAAGCCTGATGCGAGGCTATTATTGAACATGGTGCTTAAGTAGGGAGCCAGTTCATTCTGAAGTTCTTGTAAAACGCAGCCTGGGATGTTGTCTGGTCCTATGGATGTTGTGTTTTTGGCTTTAGAGAGTGCAGCTTTTACCTGCATAGTTGTGATTACAGGGACTCTGCATTCTTCCTGTACAGATATGGGCCCTTTAGGGGGTGAGGGAGGGTAAAGTTAGCACTGAACCTATCTGCCAGGATGTTGGCAATATCAGTTGGTTCTGTAATTTTCATGCCATTGTGCTGTAACTCAGAGCAGATCTGGGTGTAGCCATTGAGATTCTTGACATAGCTATAGAATGCTTTGTGATTGTTCTTAGAATTAGTGGCAATTTTGTTTTCGTACCTAGCTTTGGAGGATCTTATAAGGGATCTCAGCTTCTTACTGAGGCTGACCAGGGAACTCCTCCTCTCATGGGATTTTACTCTCTTTTGCAACAGTTTCTTCATTCTGGTGTACAGTTTGTTTATGGCAGGGGACCACCAGATGGCTTTCTTTTTTTGGAGGATAGCGTCTTGGTTCTGTTTGGGATAGCATGATCCATGCACTTGTGTAAGTGCCTATAGAGTGCATTTGTGTAGGATTCAGCAGTCGTAACTGTATTGTCCATCTGCATGGGTGTCATGAAGTTCACTACATCTGTCTTAAGAAGCATGAAGTTTGCTTTGGAGAATTTTTTTACCATGGTTTCTTTAATGGGGTGTAGGGGTGTGATGTGGATATCAAGGGTGATTAGCTTATGGTCAGATCGGACAAACGAGGAGTTGACTTCAGGCATGGAACACTGGTCACTCATGTTGGTAATGACTAGGTCTAGGATATTGTTGCCCCTGGTGAGGGTGTGGATAAGTTGATCCAGGGCATTGGAGTTTATGAATTCCAGAAAGTGTTGAGCTAAGTAGTTGGTAAAATAGTAGTTTTCCCAGTTAATGGTGGGGTAGTTGAAGTCACCCATTATTAGGGTATTTGGTTGAACCCTAATATTTTCCAGTACATCAAGAAAAGAGGAGTGGGAATACTGGGGCATAGTGGGGGATCTGTAGCAAGCTACAATTTGGATTGCAGTTTTGCCCAGAGTTAGTTGCACTTGGATAACCCACATGATGGTCAAAGGCTAGATTACTGTCTATGTGTGTCCCTAAGTCCCTGACTACTGGGTCATCTCCAAGGAGTGTTTTGTCAATATGATAGTTACTAGGGGTGGATGACTTCCTGAAGGATACTATTATGCATTTTATGGCATTTAGTTTTAGTCCTTGGCTCTGATATCAGTTGTTTGCCTGTGTCAGCCCTTCCTGGAGAACATTCGTGTCAGTGTGGGATTCAATGAAAGCTCCTAATTTGCAATCATCTGCAAATTTAGTCAGCCAGAGAACATTGACATTGCCCTTGACTTCAGAAAAGTAAATGCCAAAAAGGAGTTGCCCAAGGACCAATCCCTGAGGGACACCACTTGTGAATGGCCTCTTCTTTTCATGGACTACTATATCTGGTGTTTTCACATTTAATTTTTGAACTGTTGGTAATGGGTGATCCCAAGTGATATAAACTTCATCATTTTTTAATGTTTTGTGGCTCATGTTTCTAATGCTTCTCGGCTACTTCAATATTATAATGTTTGCACAATCCCCAGTGCAATAGTCTTTCCATATTATTATGCCTTTCAGTATATAGTCATTCTGCCATTAGTTTATCACACCCAGTACAAGATGTGCGACTGTTTCCTATTCTGGTTTACAAAACCTGCATTTGTCTGTTTCTTTGTAAACCAATGTGTATGTAGTTTACTATCCTGGGCTGCCAATATTCACCTCTCCTTAACCATTCCTGCATTTGGTGCTGATCGTGTTCCAAGAGTTTTCTGTAATTACAACTATGTTTATGCATTTTTCACATTTCTTGCCTTCTGATCTGATCCTTTACCTTATATTCTTTCTTTTGTGTTTTTGTTTTTTTTTGGCACACTCAATTGCTGCCTGATTTCTATCTACTCTGGTTTGATTTCCATTCCCACTTGACACCAATATGTTCTTTTAGACTGAGCTGGGAAGTCATCTTAGACTTATTCTCCTCGTGTTTTTAAACATTCACTATGTTTGGATCTTGCGAGGTCATCAGATATGTATGCAGTTCTACGAATGCAAATCTATACATGTAATCAGGTTAGAAGAGGCCTATACTTCCTTCAGAATGGGGAATATATAATCTTGGTATACAGTGATTTTTATAAATCATTTGAAAAGCACAAACATTTTTTCTTGTTTTCCTGTCCAATTGATCCAATACCTTTTGGGGCCAGTCAGTCACTCCAAAACTGTAAGTTAAGACAGGAAGAACAAATTGTTTTATAGCTTGTACTTTATTTCTAGATGTCTGAGTTATTTTCAGTATTAATTTTAGTCTTCTAAAATAGCCCTTACTAAGTTTTATTTGCATTTGTTCACATTTTATTGTTGATCCTTCATCAGTTCCCAAATATTTATAAAAGAGCTCAAGTTCTTTTATATCACATTCCTGTCCCAGACTGATATTTTTTTGGTGCTGCAGTTTTCCTGCTTTAAAGGTTGCTTTTGCACATATATCAAGACCAAATGACATCTGTGAAAGCTTTGACCACTTGTAGTCATGCTTTTAGTTCCTATACAGTTTTAAATCATCCACAAAAAGAAAATACAGTACCGCGGAGCCAAAGAACACTGATAGATTAACGTTCTTTATTTGAAGATCAACGTTTTCGCCTCCGCTATGCGGAAGCTTCCTCAGGAACGCAGGTTGCCTTCCTGAGGAAGCTTCCGCATAGCGGAGGCGAAAACGTTGATCTTCAAATAAAGAACGTTAATCTATCAGTGTTCTTTGGCTCCGCGGTACTGTATTTTCATTTGCAATTGTTTTTCCTGTTTGGTATCCACAAAAAGAAGATGAAAAGTCTTTACACTTTGCTGTTTTATGGGAGCCAAATGGTAGCAATGGCTTAATCTGTCAAGTAGACAGCTTAATGGGTTAAGGGCAAGACAAAAGAACAGCGGTGACAAGGAATCAACCTGTAATACCCCCCTTTGAATTTTTATCCCTGGAATAATCATTTTTCCTTTAGCATGGCTTAACTGCAAACTGGTTTGCCACTGTTTCATGGTCGTTGTAATGTAGTCAATTAGTTAGGGTGTGTTTTATACATTTGTTAGCACTCTTTTATCCATGAATGTGGGATGCTATCAAATGCTTTATTTTAATTTATCTATGCCATAGATTCTTCCGCTTTTTACAGTTCTCCTTTATGGCTTTATTTAACAACAAATGATTCTTTGTTCCATATGACTTTCCCTTTTGTTCTGTTGCTATGACTGAGTTTTATTCTGAATGACTATAAACTCTATTGGCATGAATTCCAGTGTATAGTTTATATGTCATTTTAAGGCAAGTTATTGGTCTATAGTATTTAGGATAAAAAGCAGGTTCATGCTTAAGGAAAAGTATTGTTTTTCCTGTTGTTAACCAGGCTGGTGTCTGTTTGGAGTACACATATAAAGAGTTCTTACTTATGGCTAAATCTTCATATAAAGATGTTAATAGTTTAAGCCAGAAGTTAGATACTGTGTCTGGGCCTGGGGTTTTCCAGTTTGGAGCTTTTCTTAATTTTGTTTCAGTTTCTCTGGCCATTACTTCATCCCATTTCATATTATATACATTTGAACTTTTTATTCTTTCTTTTACTTCTTCTGTCCATTAAGGATCCTTGTTATGTTCCACAGGATCTTCATAGATATTTTTCCAAAATATGTCTGTTTCTTCTTCCTTTGGTGGTGTTCCTATTCTATTTGCCTTGTTTCCCAAGTCTCTGTAAAACTTTTTAGGTCATAAATAAATGGTTAATTTTGTACTTTTCCTTTATGTTAACCTGCATATCTTCTAAGTTTTTGCCTGTGCTGATATCTTTAGTTTATTATTTACAATAGTGTACAATAGATCTTGATCTGTTCTGACACTGCACATTGCTTTTTATCACATCTATCTTTCTGAGCATTTTTGTTGATCTGTTCCCTCTTCTGTACTGTTCTAACAGTTGCACCTCTTGTCTTAATTGCTTTATAGTTTTCTCTGTTTGATACTTTCATGCTGGCATTTGATTTTCTCCCCTTCCTTTCCCATAATGCCCTGTGTTTTTGTGGTAAGACTTTACCTGTTACTAATTTAGATGAACAGTACTATATACTATTTACTTCTGTGATAGTGCATGAATTTATATCAACAGTTCTGATTACTGTATTCATTTGTTTTATCAAACTTCTAACTCTTATTGACTTTCTGTAATATATTTATTTGATTAATCTTAATATGTCTGTCCATCTCTATTAAATCAAACAACTGTTCCCTTGCATCATTTTTTTTTTCTAATCTGAGGGCACATTCTTTGTTCTCCATTTCCTGCAGCCATTCTACAGGAAGTTTTGCATCATCCTCCTCTGCTACATTCTCTTCAGTTTCATCCTGTGTCATCCATTACTCTTTCATATGGGAACTTGCTGGCCTATCATTGACAGCGTCAGAGTTACCATAGTTTCCTGTTCATTCCCTTGCTGTTCTGGTAGGCCTGCAGCTCATTTAATAGAACAGCTTAGATTTTTTCTTAGTACTCTGTAATCAAGACAAGTATACCTATTATAAATACACAATAGTCACTCTGCCTCTGACCATCATTTACTAAAAATTAACTATTTTTTATTGAAGTAGCACATGTACACTTTCAGTTTTGCTCTCCCTCATTCAAGAACGGACCAGAATACTCTAATTGTTTTTTTTTTTTCCCTGTGTTAGTGTACTGCTGAAAGGGAAGTGCCTGTTTGTGCAGGACAAGCATAGTCTCTTTTTGTTTGACATCTGAAGAAGCAGCAAGAGCTCTGAAAGCGCTTATGTTATTTTAATTAAAAACTTCTTCGTTTTATACTAAGAGCCCAGTGTTGTCTCATCATTCTACATTTTTGGTTCACATATCACAGATCTTGTTTGCCACTTTCACAATTAGACATAGTCATCTTGAGCTTTCGGGTGATTCATTTAAAGTGATGAGTATATTAATAATTTTCTTTTCAAATCTTTTTGATAGTTAATCTTCTCTTTTATTACACTAAGTGTAGTTATTTCTTACCATAGTTGGTATTGTTTATACTCAGTTTTTTCTCTTTTATACTTTCTGTGTAATTCTTGATGCCATAGTTGGTATCTCTCTCTCTCACTCTTCTTTCTATCCTTGTTTTAAAAAAAAGTCACTTTCTTCCTTCCTTCTGATTTGACTTTTTGTTATACTGTTTCAGGATGTCAAAAAAGGCACTTTGGGTTTCAAAAAGTGCCAAAAGTTCAGGCACAATTTGCTTTTATCTGATGCTCACACTTTATGTATGTATTGCTTGGGCCCAGACCACCTACAAGCTAATTGTGGTATTTGCAAAAACTTTAATCATGTGCAATTGCAGATAGAAAAAATAAACTTATTTTGAAGGGGTTACTTCTTTGCTCCTTTCTCACAAAATATTGCTGAAGCTCAATCCCCCAAATTGAAATCGAAGGAATCTTCTACTAAGTCTCCTAAACCTTTATGATCCTCAACTCCATCATCCTTGGAGTTTCCAAAGAAAAAGCATAAATTTGATCCAAAGGTTGCTGAGCTTCCTTCTGAGTCAGATCTGACAAAATCCACCTTGGATCTAAGCACTTTAGATCTGAAACTATTACAGAGAACCAGATACTTTCCAAGTTTGGATGTGCTACCTTCCAGAGTACCTTCTCCCTTTTTGGAATGCCAGCACTCTTGGCTCCCATCCTTAGCTTCCTCTTCTTCTTCCAGAAGTTTTACTGAAGCTGACATGGACAGAATGATGAGGAGATTCCTCTCAGCACAGACACAGATGGGTGTTCTCCTGGCTCCTAACCCTTTGGATCAAGAAGCCTGTCCTTCTACCACTCTGCCAATTTCAGCTCCTTCTCTAATCTGGCTGATCATTTCAAAGCCCCTGGATTGGAGTCTTCTGTGTCTGTCTGGGTCAGAGCCATTTCTACCCTTCAGAGCCTCATCATGGAACAGCTTGGCTCTGACTTCTGCCTTGGGTAGATTGCCTTCGGGAAGGGGGAACTGATGGGCCAGAAGGCTGACATCTTGGCTCGACTGTCTTCCTTCTCCCTGGAGTGTTCTGCCTTTGAGGTTGTGAAGAGAGTGGTCTCTGCTCCAACAGCATGGATGTATCTTACCCCCTTGGATCTTTGCTCTGGATCCCAAGTGTCTCTCCCCTTGAGCCACATCATTCTACACCACAGGTACCTGCAGCTCAAAGTCTCCAGACCACTGAGGAGGGTTTTACTATCTCTTCCAATACTTCACTGGACCATTCCACTGAAGAAGTCCATAGGAAGAGGAAATGCAAGCAGAAGCACTTGGAATCCCCTCAGGAATTAGTCACCGAAGATAGTGATTTTGATGAAGGAGAAGGGTCCCCAAGGTCACCACCTGAAAACATCTTATTTGGAGACATTATTGAGATTGTTATGCAGATGGGTGGTTGGTACTCTGATAACCTTTCCCCAGAGGAATCAGTATCCCTGGTGGCCTTTGGAGCTGGCCCATCTTCCTTGGATCTATATTATAAGATTGAAACTTTATGTACTCGAATACCTAAAGCTTGATCCGTACATATCGAAAGCTAAAAACCACGAACGGTCACTTACATGCATTTTTCGTCAGGGAAAGAATTCTCTTGGCCGTTATGTGGAATTAGGCTTTTGTCCAATGTAGACTGATCTCAGAGTTGGTATATTTAGTTGGGGGGTGTGGGGGGGTGAAGTCCTTAACTTGATTTGGGTTTAAAAGTTTTTTTTTTTTTCATATGGCCAAGTGAATTCTTTCCCTGTGTGGAAGTGGCCATTCGCGGTTTTCAGCTTTTGATATTTACAGATCGAGCTTTAGGTATTCAAGTACCTACATTTTCAATCTTATGATATAGACCTTCTGCCTCCTGGGTTAATCTCCCCACTGATGAGCTCAGTGACTTGATCTGTAGGTAGGTGTGGAAGGAGCCTGACTCAGTTGAGCCAATCCTAAAGAGATCAGATTGGATACTGGCTCCAAGTGTAGGTAAGGAATTCTGGACCAAAGGAGTGTCCACAGATACTATGGTCAAGAAGCAACTGGCTGAGAAAAGTTCCTCTCTCCATCCCCCTAATAGGGAAACTAAGGCATTGGACAGATTTAGGAAGCATGTGTATGCTTAAGCAACCTCTCCCCTTAGTTCACTGAACTACCTGGCACACTTTACCGGACTACAAATAGACTTGAAAAATGAACTGTAAAATTCCCTTTCTGGGACCCTATTGCCAAAACTCTGACTTCTGTGGCTTCAGAGTTGGCTACTCTACAGTCTATTTGTTATTCCTCCATGAGGCCCATCTAGCATGCAGCCAAAGGTTTCTCAAGGGCAGGGATTCAGGGATTTCCACCAGAAGACATGTCTGGATGGACTTGTGTGTTTTTTTGGATAGTTAATTTTCTCTTTTATTACACTAAGTATAGCTATTTCTTACCATAGTTGGTATTGTTCATACTGTATTTTCTTTTGATGGCAGTTTGTTGTTTGGCCAGAAAGTGAGGAACACATTCTGCAGGTGTGAGAAAGATGGAAAGACCCTTTCTGCAGAGGACATATATTTTTCAACCCCTCAAAGGACCTTTTTTATGAATCAATGAGGTGGTTGAGAGATGTGGTTCAGAAAGTCCAGGGTCCTTTCTAAGATCCAAGTGGAAATAGTTCCACCAGGAGCAGAAGGGGGAACTTGAAAGGAAGACACCACCCACACGGCAGAGGAAGTCCAAGGAGATAGAGAGTCATTCTCTGACAGACCCTACCAGTGCTCCTAAAAGGATGCCCAATTGTCCCCACCTATGGAGGCAATCAGGGATCGATTACCCCTACACAGAGATCCTGACTAGACATCATGAAAGATACAGAGGATTATTTCCAAAGGTTATATAATTATCTTTTCCCTTCCACCTCCATCTGTATATACATTTACAGATGTTCCACCAAGTCAGTGGAAAGCAGCAGCACTAGAAAGACAAAAGCTGCTAGAAAAAGAGTCATCCAAGAGGTCCCACCAGACCAAATAGAATCCGGAACTTACTCAAGATTCTTTTTAGTGCTAAAGAAAGCAGGGCACTGGAGACTGACTTTGAATCTTAGCAGTCTGAACAAATTGGTTCAGCACACCAAGTTCCAGATGGTCACAGTTCAGTCCATTCTTCCCTTTTTGTGCAAGGATGACTGGATGTGCTTGATAGACATTCAGGATGCATACTATCACATAAAAATGAACAGACAATCCAGAAGATATTTATGCTTCTAGCTGGGAACCAGTCATTATCACTTCAGAGCACTATCATTTGGCCTCACCACAGCCCCAGAGTGCTTATCAAATGTGTGGCAGTAGTAGCAGCTCACTTGAGACTGCAGGAATTCCGAGTGTTTCCATACTTAGATAATTGACTCATTACTGCTTCAACCAGGTATCTACTAATAAGAGTGAGAGATCAGGTACTCAAGATTTGCTCCCATCTGGGGATAACCATAAATTACAACAAGTCTCATTTACAACCATCTGAAACATTGGAATTCATAGGAGTGGTTTTCAACATGGTATCAGTGACAGCTTCTCCTCCTCTCCTGTTTTTCTTTTTCTTTGAATAATAGTACTGTCCCTATCCTTAAGAAAAAGGGTACCCTCCCTTGTCATAATTGTTCTTGTGTTCTAGTATAAAATCCGTCAGCGGAATTTGTGCACCCTATAAATGGCATGAGATTTGTTTTTAACTATACTGCAACATGTAATACATTAGCAATTATTTATCTTGCTACATGTAATAAATGCTTGGGGTTCTATGTTGGAAAATCAGTTAGAAGGTTAAGAGATAGGATAATAGAACATATGTCTGAGATTCGTAGAAAAATACTAACTCTTTGGCCAAACATATAAATGAAACTGATGATACTCATAAGTTTAGCTTTAGAGTCATACATATTGTGTGCCCAAATGCTATACATTTTGATTTGATAAACTGTGTAGATATGAAAGAATATGAATGGATTATACGACTGGAAGCAGATAAATATCGAGGTTTAAATAAGAAGTTTACCCTTAAACCAGTTTTGAAAATGAAACAGCAAAAAGTGAAAAAGTGACTTTGTACTACTAATGTGTTTGTTACTGCTACTGTGTTTTTAAAGAACATAATTGATGTTTTTGAGTGTTGTAGCTGATAGGTTGCTGTGTCATGTGATGTGATTAACTTGTATTTTCAAATGCTGGTTTACAGCTATTTTATGTAAGACACTGACAAAGGATAGTTTATATCTGAAAGCTTTGTCATTTTATTAAAGCTTTTTGATGGTGTGGAATACTACTTTCTTCTTGCTAGGATAAAAGGTACACATGCAGTATCTCCAGATGCAGCTTTCTGCATCACGGAAGTGAAGCACAATTTCCCATAAGAGCACATGGGTAATACAGTCAGTCCAAGGCTGGTTTCTCCCTCTTTCTTCAGATCCCCAGTAGGAATCCCCACTGGCACAGCTTTACAGTTGAGACCTCAGCTGAGTAAAGCCAAGACTTCCAGCACCCTTTCTGTTCAACCAGTGCTTTGTGTCCCTGCCCAAGTAGCTGACACCCACACTCTTTGAGGTTTGATTCACACACACACACACACACACACACACACACACACACACACACACACACACACACACACACACACACACACACGCACACACACACGCACACACACACACACACACACACACACACACACACACACACACACATACCGACACACCTGGAAAAATCTCACTCAGGTTTAATAGCTATGCCCCCTTATGCCCAGACTATAAGGTAGTTATGACTGCCACCAGACAATCCTGTCAGCTACCTTAAAGCTCTTCCAAGAGTACCCAATATACTGATTGAAATTAACATCAATACAAATGGTAGTTTGACCAAGAGCAAGGCTATTAGGAGTGGTTCACACAGTGTCACCAAATAAATATGCAAATACTCTCCAAATTTAAATATCTCTACAAAGATCAGCCATAATGACATGTTTAAATAAATGTAATAATAAATAATAAAAGAACAAGACAATACAAAATATCTATTCACAGTGGCATCAGAGTTCAAAGTCACAGGAAATATTTAAAATAACATTGAAGGACATACTCAGACAAATAAAAAAAGCAATATCTAAACTAAGCTTCACTATATTCCTGACTGAATCTAAAAGAATTGCTATTCCCTACTTACTTAATAGAGCAAGGCAGATGGTGTGGTGAATGGTCCTTCTTGTTGTAAGGCCCAAGACAGAATGCAGAATGTTCAGTCCCACTAAGAGACTTCTCAAAATAACATCTAAAATATCATTTCTGGGATAGCCTCCAGAATGAAATCACTTCTGATCATCTGACTTCTAGTTGCCATGCAAATCTCCATTGCTGGAAGCTGGCAGGATTTAGCACCTACTTGTAAAAATACACACACAAGGGCTTTTGCTCAGATCTGTGGCAGGTGATGGAAGTCATAAAACAATTTCATACCTCCATGCTTCCATAGTATTAATTAGTTCACCTCAGAGGATAATACAGAAATCATCCTAGTACAGACTTTGTGTCTCTGGCTGCATTGAAACCTGTGAGATAGCATCTTTATGGCCTAGCCCATAAAGTGATTTAATTTCAAATATATTGTAAAGTTTGCTGGATTGAAGTTAACCTTTCAGTTTCTTCTGTTAAAACATATATATTTAAACACTAACAATTGTGCATGTGCATTTCTGTTCTCTCCAATAGGGCACACTGTGGATGCATTTCAAACACAAGCACTTTACAAATACCTTTTCAACACAGACATATGTACAAATCAGTTTGATATACACATGACATACAGTTCTAATACATTTGCAACACAATCATCTTGTTTAAATCAGTTTGATATTTACAAATGACACATAGTTATTTACAAAATTCCAGCCAGCTGTGCTGGCACTACCTCCTATTGTCACAATACCCATAATTTTTAAATGTAATTACTAGTCATTACAGTGATTTCATTATAACTTTCATCTCCATCAATATATATTGAAAATTAAAACAGATTATTGACACAGAGCACTCAATAATACAAACTGGTAATATTACAAATAACAAACATGAGCAGAAATACACATTGTAGTGAACTGGTTCTCTGGCCTACATTACCAAATTCCATAAAAATGTCACAATTTTTCAATTCCCAGATGGTCAAAAACTGCTATGTACCAGTATTTTTCCTGGAAAAAATGAAACTCCACATCCCTGTTTATATGTAGCCATTTTATTCTTTTTCATTTGTATTGTAACCTAACTATCTTGTCCATTTGCTATTCCTAAAAGTATATAATGCCCTGGGTCGCTGCTGAAGAGATTCATTTGACCAGCCCACCCACCTGGTCATCAACTGTAATAAATAAATAAATAAATAAATATCTTCAACTATTTGCAGCTATATGTGTGTAGTCAATGGATGTAAAAGTATATTTTAATCCATAGTACTTGACATATTAAAACTGTTCAACAGGACTTACTTAATAATTCTTCTGCTTTGGCTGACTAAATGAATTTACTGTAAAAGTTTCCTAAAGCTACATCAAATTTTTTTGGCATGCAACAGAACCTTCTCCAAATCAGCCTTCTTTGTATTATGACTCCTAACAGTAACTGCATAAACATAGTACTCCGATACAGATATCTTGGTCTTCCCTAAGATCTCACTCTGATCTTCAAAAACATTCAACATATGTGTTTCCAGAGTTACCTCTCTTTGTAAGGTCACCTACTCCATCTCAATTCACCTAACCACTAAAGGCAGAAACATTCTAGTAAACAACACATTAGAATACACTTTATTTGTATAGGATTACTGGCACTCTGTGTATTAACACTGTGATTCTGTGAAACAGTAAATTAACACTCAGTTACCGAGATCCTGTTCTTTTCTAGGCATGATGGTTATATGTATAAATCTGTAACATACTCATTTATAAAACTTAGTGCTCATGCACATGAGTTATGACTGGAAGGATCCTGAGACCAATCCACCTTCCTGGCTAACAAAATATAATAAAATAATGCACAATAAATATGAAGAGTTTGTGCATAGCATTTGAAGGGAATATTCCATCTTTGAAATCAATATGTTGATTCTTTGGTCAAATACAGAGCCATATCAACATCAGTGGGCACTCCGAGCATTCCTCATATCTGCCCCCCCCATCCTGAAGTTGAAGACCAAAAGAAAAAAGAGCAAAAAGGCTTAACAGACTAGGTTACTGCATGTTACAGTGTTAGTGACTGTAACAAGGAGCTTGTATTAAGGTACTAAATAAATTCATTTCAGAATCCATCATATCGCAGGTTGCCTCTTAAATGTACAGCAGTCAGCGGCACTCCACTTATGCCCTGTGGCTACTACTGATCATGCCCTCTAGCAGCTCCCACCTGAGATCGCCACACCTTTGGCCTGCCATAATTATGGCTCTGGTCATGTGGACTCTGATGTGAGAAAAGTTAAAGCATACTTTTAGCTGTTTGAGAGCTTTATCCACTACCTTTTCAGAGATGCCGTTAATAATATTACACTTAAGCAGGCATTTTAATATTTACATTTACAGGGTAGCACTTAAATGAAAGGAAAATCTAGGGGTTGAATGATTCCAGCTTGATAGATTCTTCCAGTATCTTTACTGAGCCAAAAGCCAAAGAGGAGATTATACTAACTTACAGTTTTACCAGCAGTCTGGCACTTGTTACAGTTGTCACAAATACAAATGCAGTTTTATTTACTTAGAGTTTATATTTACTGTAGTAAGTTACTATAGACTATACTCATGTCAAAATGTATTTATATACTTATACTATTTTACTTTTATTATTATTCTGTTTTTGAGAAAAAAAGATATATTTTTGTAGTAATGTTTTTCCTTGATTTTGTTCTGAACGTCTGTTAACAAATACATGGCAAAACTAATGGAGCCTATTAACTTGCTGCAGAATTGATGAGCTGTTAGTGATGCATTGATTATGTGTCTATGAGCAGAGCCATTTTCCTTTACTTCTGTCCTAGTGACACACAAAAAAAAAATAATTGAAAATACAAACAGTATAGGCCATTTGAAGGAATAGGCATTTACTTTTTGATACGTACCTTCAGCTTATGCTTCATTGCTTAATTACTGATTACCTTTGTGTAGTTTCTCGGTATTAATCTATGAAAATAAATATGTTCATTTCATCCAATATGTTTTGTTTTAGTCTTTTCTCTTGTGATGGACATAAGCAGTAATTGTTAACAATTGCCAATAGCTTGCCATACTCTCAAACAATTATCTCCTGCTCTCACAGCAAAGGTTATTTAGAAGGCAGAAATATACTAAACAATTGCTTAAGAGTTAAAATTATGCAGTATAGGTCAAATCATTATATCTTTGGTTATAGCACACATCTAGTATAGAATATAAATATTTTATTTTTCTTTATACATTTTAGATTAGGGTATATTTTAGTGTGGTACATTTAGTTGTAAGTCTTAACAACCTGTCATTGTTTCTTGCTGGCATAGTAACTACATTGCCTGATTAAAGAGCTTGTGTATATGAAAATCCACCACTCTATCTGTCAAAGATAGACATCATTCTCTTTGCATATTTGTTCAAGTCTTTGCTAAGGTTATAAGTGGTATTATAGTAACGTCTAAAAAGTCAGCAATAGATATGTATGACAGTAATAATCATATTTATGTGCTTGAGATAAATTCACAATATCTCTGTGTTATCAGATGATTGGCTGGTCTCTAAGTTTCACATTGGAGTAGGCAGACAACACTTTGAGCTTGAACTGATTTTATTTGCAGAAAGATTGTCTGTATCTGTGCTTCCTTATTGAAGTAGGTACACAGTGGAAAACACTGAATTGTCTCTACTAGTACCATGGCAACAAAGTCAGAAGAGAATCAGATTTTATTACATGGTTATAGAGATACTTTCAAGCTAGATGATTATTCCATGTAAAATAGTAATAGTGCAGTGGGTTTCTATTCAGCTGAGAAGCTTACATATTTAGGCAAGGCTATTTCACAGAGAATCTGTTTGTGACTAGCCAGTCTTGAAAAGAATAAACTTACTAGCAGGTGACAAACTGAATTAAGGTCATGGGGCAGGAACCGAAAATATTTATTTAACATTTGAGACCACATAAGACAGGACACATTCATTAAGTGCCACCTCAGTGTCCACATTTGCAGGGTTACTTTTACTTAGCTATAAGCAATTGTACATCATAGGGCAGCTCTTTCATTCCTAGTATTATTCATCTTTTTTAGATCAAGTCCAAGCTTACTAGAATTTGGTCAGCTTTGCATTTCAGCCAGGTATGTATGTAAGGTCAACACTGTAGTACGTAGCAATAATGAATTAATGAGAAAGAAAATCGGAAAAAAAAGTATCAACTAAAGATTTGAGACTGGGAGCCTTGCCCTGATTTTTTTTTTGTTTTGTTTGGAAAGCAGACTATCCTCAATAAAATTTTACCATACAGCTCTCTCTCTTTTTCTATACCTGCTTAGAAGTATTCAGCCATTGAATGATCTCCAGACTTCAACAGCGTGTCAGCTTGTTAGACACCATTTATTGACCTGATCAGATATGTATTCCTTCCTATAATCCCTTGAATGAACAAACAGTTCTAAAGAAAACTGCAAGTCACTTTATGGAATTTAATGTGAGATATTTTGCTGAAAGCTCTGTTATAAAACCTTACTTTCTCTAACTTCCTGAAGCCTGACATCAGCTGTTTTTTTTCTATACCTATTCATATGATCACATCATTGTTACTTATTTCTACATGATAAATACCTGAAGCGCTTATCATAGCAGGTTGATATCTGAGAATGATCATGTCCGCATTCATTATTTATATTGTTGTAAATAAATCAGATTGTAGTTCACCCAATTTGTATGAATGTTAATCCCTCACTATCCCTCATTCTAAGCCACACACAAACCTGTGTGAAAATGGAGTGTGTTACTTAAATTAACTTGTCATAAAAGTTACAGTGATTTGGTGGGAAAATGGAAAATAAAATTTTGTTCATTCTCTGATTACACACCATAAACTAAAAGGGCTATGGTATGGCCATGATTAACATAAAGCCAGTAATCAGCATATGAATTGGAGGTAGGAAAAATCATTCATTCTCTAATTACACACTTTATTCCCTAAATAGAGATGCAGTATGGCCCTAATCATGGTAAATCTGCTTATCAGTTAGTGAATGTGAGGGAAATGCTAGAGACTTACTGCCATATAGACTGATCCCAGAGCTTAACTGGAATTTTAAGATGGGCAGGCGCTCCAAGTCTTCATCGATAGCTTTTTATTTTGGGGAGTTTTATAACCATTTGCAGGACATCAGAGACCTATACATCTCAATTCTCCTTGGTTTTGCAGAATTTGCCTGATTTTATCTCATATTTTTAGTCTGTTTCTCACAAAATGTGTGATTTTCTTTGCAAATATTGAGAATTATACACAATAAATAACAACATTTGTTTGAGTTTTAGACTTTGTATTCTTTAGAAAGTTCATAGCAATGTAAAACCTGTTATTTTAACATTTTCTAAATATGTACGTAATGTATTTAAAATCTGTCTCTGGTATTTGACCTTTGTCCCCATTATCTTTTGTTTTGCCCTTGATTTTTGAGGTAAGCAGTTGAGGGCTATGCAGATACATTTGTGGGCAGTGGTAACAGTACACACTGCGCACAGAAGTAGTCAGCTCAGTTCATTTCTTTAAGAAATTATTTATTTATTAGAGTTGCCAGGGCGAGGGATGGAAACTGTTCTGAGTAAGAGCATTATCATCATCATTATCAGCCCCCCCCCCATTTCCTATATGGGGTTGGGGAGTACCATCATATGTTACCATGTATTTTGATTCACTGCCACTTTCCTACCTTCTTTCATGGTCATGCCTGACTGTCACAAATATCTTTACTGGACACCCTTGTTACCTCTTGCTTTTTTCCTGTCTGTACCAAATCTTTTTCACCAAATTGCCCTTCACTGCCCTGAATAAAAGAAACAATTAAAAATATGTTATGAATCAATTAGATTCACAATAGTTGTAATACACTATTGATGAATGGCACAATTTCTACCACATTTCTCTGAATGCATATTACATAAAATGTGTATTTCTTTCAGATGGGGGCTGCATGTTCCACACCCCCTCTACCAATATATGCCAACTTTGAGGTCAGATAGCACTGGGTAAAAGGTAAAAATCCTTAAAATCCACTGTCACATGTTTTCACACTAACTTGATATTTAGTGATCTGAGAACTGGCAAAAATATCAGCTGTTTCACAGGTCCACCAAAAAAAAAGTCAACAAAACAACTCATACCATAGATAGATAGATGGAGAACTCTGCCCAGTTTAAGAAGGCTTCTTTATTTTATCCACACCTCTCAGATGCTGTGATTTTAACATAGATTTATATTTTTTGTAAATAGTCACTATTGATATACACATTCCTAAAAATGTTGCAGCTATTTATGAGTGCATAACGTTAAAACCAATGAATTATGTAATCACCCCATTCTTTTTCACTTACTATGTCAAGTATACATTTTGCAGTTTGTAGCTATTATTATATAAAACAACAAGTTCCTTCATTTTATAATCTTTTTGTATATTTATGAAGGCAAATGCTATGATTTCTTATACTCATGGCTGGGTGTAGTGCAATTCTATCTTGCATCCACACATACTGTTAGTTAATTTGAGCTGTGCAAACTGTAGCATCATTAAAGCATTCATTTTCCTTTTGCCCACTTAATGCAGTTCATGGTCACAGGGAAACCATAGCCTATCCCAGCACACAAAGGCACACACAAGAAACTAATTATCTACAAGGCACTAATATATCATAGAATTCACACACATATACCTGCAAGTAGTTTGTGAGATCACCAATTCACATACAACCCATTTTTGTGATATTGGAGATGGGTTAACTATCTTTTTCGCCTTTTCTCATCATGCTTTTTCTGACCCATGCTTGGGGCCAGTAAGGAGATTGAAGCATCTGAGCCAGCATCGTATTGCTACTAAGGTGTATTTTGTGCCCTAAACCCCCCTCCTTGCACACCCACAGACATCTAGCTGTGCATGTGCAATGGAGACATGCTGACATATCATCTTCCCTTATCAGTGACTATATTTCACCTTAAGAAAATGTTCCATTGTGTGTCTGTAGCCTCCATCAGGGATCAACCATTATGCATGTTCAAGTGTGTGCCCTCCCCCCAGTTGGATGTAATACCCCAGCCACTAATTGTACCTTAATCACTTGTGCAGTAATCAGAGCTTTACATCCCCTATGCCACAGTGCTGGGTTGCACTAGGTAAGTTAATGAAAAAAAAAAAAAGCTAAATGTTTGAAAAAAAACAATTCAATTCATAGCATAGAAGGATATTCTTGACTAAACTGATGTTATATATCTCTAATGATATCTACTATCCTCCACAACTGTCCGCAACTGTTTTTCCATTGCAGACCCAAATGTATCATCTCTATGCATGTAGTTAGTAAGCACATACTAGAAATGTTATTGTATAGAAGTCCTCTTCTAGGAAAGGGGCACTTAAAAGTGATAGTATGAACATACAATTTTGTTATCCCATTAATTATCTAGATATGAAAACAGCAAGGGAGAATTCCTTCAGAAAAAAATTGTTCTGTTACTATGTACAAAGCACTACATATCATTTCCACCATTGAATGCATGCAAAAACTAACACAACTTGAAGCACATTAATGTTCCAGAATTAAGTCATTGTGAGCAAAATTATTGCATGATGACTGACAACTGGATAAAGCTGGCTATAATAATCAGTTGTGATATTGTAACATATAGAGCTACATCTCATGCAGCCTGTACCTCTAAGCAAGCCACCACACAATCCAACATTCTAGTCATTGGAGACTCCATCATGATACACACCGATGTCCCAATCACCAGGATGAGTAAGGAGAAAGTTATGGTCAGTTGCTTAACAGGGGCTAGGATACGCCACATTATGCATGCATTCAAGTTATTCGACCACAATTACCAATATGACTCAGTCATAGTCCATGTGGGAGTAAATGACCTAAGAAGTACCTTCCTAGTGTTTATATCACGCTATCGAAAGAAGAAAATAGCGAACAGTATTACATCAAACCTAAAATATCTAAACCACAAAATATCTAACATTCAGAACAGCGAATTTTTTCCCATGGAAAAAATTTGCTATTCCGAAACACATACACATAACACAAGCACACCAAAAAAACAGCAATCCACACACATACACTTAAAATCCTACATCTAACCCTACACTAAACTGTATATGCACTACTATCTATCCACTTACCTTAACCCAAACTCTATCCCTAAGGTCCATCACTATCGCACAACTCAACTGACCCGCGCCCTAGCTCACTTAACCCGCCCCTAAGCCTAACGTCCACACAATCGCACACTTACCTGAACCTGACCCGTACCTTTCCACCACAGCGCTGAAAATAGCAAAGCCACAGAACCGGCCAACTGAATTCTTTCCCTAGGAAAAAATTAAGTGTTTTGCAGCTTCGCTATTTTTAGTGTTCACTGAATAGGCGTCGATATTAGAACATTCAAAGTTTTAAAACTTCGATGTTCTGATATACACCCCCTTCCTAGGCTATATGAAGAGAGGCATCATGGACTCAGGTTGGTATGAGCCTAGCACTGAGCAGCATTTTACCTTCTTCAAGGATGATGCCACAATACGAACAAAAGATGACAGACTTTAATAATTGGCTTAGTTTCTGGTGTCCTTCTAAGGGGTGCAATATTTGTCAGCATGGAAGGAGATGGTCAACAGACCACACTGCTTTGCCAAAGATGGTCTGCACCTCTCCTCTCTAGGCTTTCGAATATTAGCTAAAACATTGTCTTCCCTCATAGTGCCTTTTTAGGCAATGCCAAACTGAAAGTACTTCTGACATAGCAAATCAAAACCAAAAAAAAAAATAAAGGTATTACTGCTCAGTGCTAGGAGTCTAAACAAAATACTCCACTCATTAGAATCGCTCTTTATCCTAGAGAATGCTGATGTCTGTGCAGTCATTGAGACATGGTTTAAAGCCACAGAGAGCACACCAACAGTGCAAGATTATAATGCCTTCCTTAGGCCAGCAACTTCACAGGCAGGGACTAAAGGTGGAGGTGTCTCTATTTACATCAAAGATAAATGTACTTCAAGGCTAGTCAAACAGGACAATGCACTTGAGCTACTCCATGTTCAAATTACCATAGGCAAAATCCAGTACCACTTCCTTGTGAGCATTAGGTCCCCCTCTATGACCCAGGAAACCCATACCATGTATTTAACCTTATTAGAAACACTAACCATCTAACCCAATATCATATTCATGGGTGACTTTAATTACCCCACTGTTATCTGGGAATCCTATATGATACCAAACATATATGCACAGAGATTTATGGATTTTGTAAACACAAACTCCCTGGGCCATATAGTCTGTACACCAACCAGGAGTGCAACCATACTGGATCTGGTCCTTACTAATATGGGAGATTGCTGCACACTCCCACTTTAATGCCTTCCCTGGTAAGGTCAGACCACAAAATGGTCTCCTTTGAAGTAAAAATAAAATCTGATCCCCCAGCTAAACCTGGAATATTCAGGAACTATTCTAAGGCTAAGCTACTGCTATTAAGTGAGAACCTAGCAATATTTCAAGCCCCCATAAACCCTGAAAACACTGCTTCCTATGCAGAACTGTTCACAGAAACACTGCACAAGCATGTTAATAGCTGCATAGAGACAGGTGTACCCACCAGGAAGAAGTACAGAACTAACTCAAAACAAGCCATCTTGGTGGAATCACAAAATCATTAGGCTGTATAACAGGAGGAAGAATATATTAGAACATGCAGCACCCAGCAGGATAAAAGCACTTTCATCAAACTAAACAAAAAACTCAGAGGACAAATAAAGTCTACTAAAACCAAATTTGAGGTATTTTGGCTGTCCAGGCCAAGGGCAACCACAAAGCATTCTTTAGCTATGTCTGCAACCTCAAAGGCGTTATTAATTGTGTGCAGAGATCATTGTAAATAGAGCCACCTATTCTGAGCCAGAATATATAGCAAGCCTCTTGGCTGATAAATTCAGCTGCAGCTTTACCTCTCTCTCACCCTCAACCTTCCCTCGGGAAATATCATTAAATATAACTCCTATTACTATCACTAGGGAACAGGTCCTTAATGCTCTTTCTAAGTCCAAAAACAATGCATCAATGGACCCAGACAGTATCCCAGGATGCCTTCTAAATAGCATGAAACATGACCTATCAGGGCCTCTGGAATTACTATTTATCTGTAGCCTCCAAACAGGCTTTGTGCCTCATGAATGCAGAAAAGGCAACAGTCATCCTTCTGCACAAAGGTAGGCCATCTTCAGACCCTGGAAACTATAGACCCATAAGTCTCACTAGACTTATATGTAACGCTATAGAAAGAATTATCATGGAGATGGTCAATAGAGATACAGTAAACCTTCAGACACTGGATGCAACCCATTTGGTTTCCTCAAGGGTAGATCATGCGTACTCAACCTGGTGGACTTCTTTAAGAAGGTCACCAAAGCAATGGATGAGGGCAAAATCATTCACACTGCCTACCTTGACCAGGCCAATACATTTGACGCAATTCCCCACTCAGGCATTAATGACAAACTCAAGAGGTTAGACACAAATCCATACGTCACCCAGTGGATAGCCAACTGGCTCAGAGACAGGACCCAGGAAGTTAGAATTGGGGAGTCCACCTCTACAAAGAGGCCAGTTACAAGTGGAGTTTCTTAAGGAGCAGTCCTTGGACATCTTCTTTTTGGCATTTACTTCTCAGAAGTCAAGACCAAAGTCAGTGGTCTCTAGCTGACTAAATTTGCAGAGGATTGCAAATTAGGAGTTGTCATTAAATCTCACACTGAATCAAATGTTCTCCAGAAAGGACTGACACAGACAAACAACTGGTGTCAGAGCCATAGACTAAAACTAAATGCCAAGAAATGCATAATAGTATCCTTTGGGAAGTCATCCATCCCTGGTAACTATCATATTGAAAACACACCTCTTAGAGTTGACCCAGTAGTCAAATACTTAGGGACACACATAGATAGTAAACTAGCCTTTGACCATCATGTGTCTACAGTGGAGAGAAGTCATTCTATGTTGCACAACTTATAATGGCATCTAAGTCCAATGAAGTCATTGTTCCATTGTATTTGGCATTCATCAGACTTAACTCTGAGTATAATGCCCCCTTTGGTGTGTACCTAACCAGGCATATCCAGCAATTGGAATTTCTACAGAAATTCCTCACTAAAAGAATACAGAGTGTAAGTAAAATGTCCCATGCAGACTACCTCAAGACCCTATCTCTTCATTCTGTCTCCTACAGGCTTTTGAGGGGAGATCTATGCCTGGCATACAGGGCATTGTCAGACCCACTCTCATGGACCTCCTGCATATCCACAAAACAAACAGCACCAGAATTTCCTGTTTTAAAGACTTAAACCTTGCCTGTGATATAAGTAGGACCCGCTGGAGAGATAGGTATGTATCCCAGAGACTACCCCATCTATGGAACAGGCTCTCCATCCATGTGAAGCAAAGTTCCTCCCTAACCCAATTCAAGTGCAACTTGGACAATTGGATGGGAAACTGGAAATTCATCCCTGGCTTGGTGCCTATATCTCTAATGGACACAGGTAACCTGTAAATGATTCATCTCCCAGGCCCATGCTTACATTTATCAAGGATTCTGATGTCAGTGATTTCAGATACATGTCTAGCCTTAAAAAGGCCTTTGTGGTTGTTAGTCTAGTAAACACCAATGAACCTATATAACATCAAGGCAGACTAATAATAGATTTTTTAGGCACTAAAAGGAAAGAATATGAAATGATGTTATCTATCTAGTAAACTCAGTCTTGAGTGATGTAATTTGTTACTTCTGTACTTTTACTGGTGTCATTTCTTCCTTTGTGAGTATCAGGTCTAAAAAGTGGTGAATGTTTGGAAGGGATTAAGGCACTTGTTGCCATGATGTTATTTTCCGGCTAGCATGAATAATATAGTTGGAGATGTCTCAGTATAATAGTTATCCTATAGTATCCTTTTCTAATTTAGAGCTGTAGCTGTTGTTTCTCTTTTTTTAACAGTTTTTTTGTACAGTTTTTGATGAAGAGCCCACTGCTGTCTTTGGATTTATATATGACTGGCTAGTTTCTCATGGGGGGGGGGCATACATTGTGATTTATTTGACTTGTTAGGAAACAAAAACAGTCTGTACTCCTATGCTTTATAACTGCCCCCAAGTCTTTGGCCATATTTGTGTAACCAGTCTACTGCACGTCTGTATCATTATTTATTTTACTATTGTATATCTTTTATCTTGTGAACTGTTTTGAGTGCAAAGCTGTGTGTAAGCAGTTTAATGGGTTTATTCACTTTACTGTCCATAAGTATAATTGTAATGTTGCATAGACTTTTAAGTACTACATTATTTCATTTTCTCTTTATTCAGTGGTCTGGGAATTTGTAACCATGCTTCTGAGCTGAAATCCAGCACTGGATAATGATTTTGCTATATCCATGGGAACTGCAGCATTATAATGAAACAATAACTGAATGTTTTTCATTGAGGTTTACCTAACTTCTCAACAATCATTCAAGTATTGATACATGGAACAGAGCTATAAATATACTTTACTGGATTTTAACTAGGAGTTCAGCTAGCTTTGTGGTGTCAAGCAAGCTATGCCATTTTAATGGCTGTTTTCCAGCATTTACTGTTCATCCACATAGAAGTCCAAAGTAAACTACCAGAACTATAGATATCAGAAGTCTTAAAACATATTGGGATAAAACTCAGTGATCATCTGGCCATGTCTGTCCTATACTACAGATAAAACTCACCTTGGACTATTTCAGCAAAGCAAGACAGGCATTATGAAGTTAGGCAAATCCATATAAAAAAAATACAATACGCTGAATTACTAAGGTAGTCTATCATCATGTACTAGCTATGACTGTAAAAGTACAAAAAGGGCTTAAATAAAGCAGTGTATGCTTATTCCTTTTATGGCCCTGTGGAACAGTTATCAAATGTAAATGAGGCAGGCTGAAAAATGCTGCTATGCAGCTGTGTAAAACAATAATCTGAAGAAGATATCCATGTTCTGAAAGAGGGAAAATGACCTGAATGATTTACTGGGCAAAAATGTTATTGTACAAGATATTCCAGTGGCTCTTATCTCACATCTTGCAACAACTAGCAAGTTGAAAAGCTACATGACCATAATTGGTGATGGACTAATGAAGAATCACCTTGTACAAATCTCTACAAGTTGTGCCAGTAGTGACATTACAGTACTTCATCTACTTAAAAGAAACTGCATTAAGTATCCATAGAGAGCTATTCATGTAGATAAAAGAAAACTGATACTTCTCTATGGGTAAGCTACCATTTGCTTTAATTGTTGTATCTGTTCATACCCATAACCAGAAGCCTGACAGACATCATTGTTCTAGAAGTTTGGAAGGTACCAAAATTATTCCATTATTCAGCAGAGATGAAGAACAAAAACCTGAGTATTGTTGATCAGTTCATATTCTTAGCTCATTGTCAAAACCTTTGAGCCCACTACAGTTTTGGACAAAAGTAACTTTCTAGCACCTACACAGTATGTTTTTATGTCTGGAAACAGTGCATAGGCAGCTGTTGTAGAACTAGTAAGCAAGATCTCCTCATAATGGAACAAATGAAAGTACACAGTAACCATCTAAAGAGAGTATTTAAAGTCAACTGAAATGGTAGAAATC